>NW_012105120.1:1877593-1909174 GCF_000951045.1 Mandrillus leucophaeus
AGCTGGGTGGCCTTATCTTACACTTGCAATCATATCAGCAAGTTCTGTTTCAGCGAAAACCATAAATAGAAATATTTGCTAAACTAATGATTATTTAAGATGAAAGATTTTTCCAATTATTTTATGATCCAAAATGTACTTAAAGGCCTTTCTCGGTTAAAGGCTTCAAAAAGACACAAAAATGATAAATCTTATTGCGATGAAAATGTCTAGTAATGACCAATTTGAAAGAAGTAGCTTGACATGAAAGAAAGTAAAAAACAAATATCTGCTATGGAGCTTCTGAAGTTTAAACCATCTCAATTGTATGGTAACATCGTCTTCAATAAGGAGGGAGAAAAATATTTCATTAAAAACAAATCACATTTTAAAAGTTTATAAGACACTTCAGGAAATTAAAACAGCTTCAAGTTTAACCTAATGCTAAGGAAGGAAATGTACTATCTTCTTTAACTGCCACATTTTAAGGTTTGATACATTTTCTGTGCTAAACACACATGAAGTTCAATTAAAAAGTATTTTGAGTGTGTATTACGTGGTAAGCATTGCAGATATATAGATCAATATGTCATTTTTTAAATCCTGAATGGTCCCACATAATACCACATAAGAAGAATTACACATGTGTCCACCAAACCAACTCATAAAATTATGTTATACAAGTTACATATTGTTATCTATGCAGTTAGAATAAAACTATAGTGATTATTTCTATTTAAAGATTAACTCTTTTGACCTCTTTGCTGCAAAAATTTAAAACGTTGGTTGCATTATTTTATTTAATTCTGTGTTTCATTTCTTTGTGACAATGCAAAGAAGAATCAGGTTAACCTGGTCTGTTGAGTTCCTTTACATCTTTCTGAAGAAAGGGATTTATAAAGATGTCAGCCAGTTATATAATAACTTATGAAAAGACAAAAATCCCTTCTCTTTGTTTTTGAAAATCACTTTTCATGAACTATATTTCTAATTGAGAATAAGAAGTACATTTTAGAGTCAGTTTATTCAAATTTTGTAGAATGAGATTTCATTTAAACTAAATGCAAAATATATGAATATTTTTTAAAAATGTGGCCATTCTTGAACAGGTATTTGTGGTGTATTTATTGTTTACTTTGCTACTTTGTGTTAATAGATTTATACAGGAATTCAGGCCAATTACTCGTGGATACCCATTATAATATTTAGCCATGATATGTATTTTGGAAAGTGAATTCTTGATGAATAAAATGAACTTACTGTTGTCATTAAATAGGTCATAATCTTAGTTAAAATTGTGTCCTATGCACAGTATGTATGAGTATGTTCAACTTTTGAAGGACCATTGTATCTCCTTCCTTTAGTTACTGACATTTGCAGAATATTTGCATATTAAAGCATTAATAATATCACATAGTAAGTGATCATTTTCTTTGCCAGGATATATGTGACTCATAATATCATTGGAAGAATGGGTTATGTTTAGCTTTGGCTCCTAAACTTCAAGGAAAAGCACAGTTACATTCTGCACATTTTATATTCTAACTCTTAGAATTATTTTTTCTTCATATATAACAAACTTATTCCAATTATACCTTTAAGTTTTTTAAAGTTAGTCATTTAAAGTGAACATACATCAAGAGCTTGGTAAAGAAATATACTGACAAGAGTTAGTATTTCTACTGGCTCCCAACAATAGGGAAATCGTTTGGAATTGGGAATTCCAAACAATTCCCTCTCCACCATCTGAAAACACACAGCCCCCAGGCTTTGGAAACCATAATTGCCACCGTCACTCTGTGCTGAAAATCACATTAATCCAGCCCTGAGGATCCTTCACTGGCCTTTTGCTCTGAGATAAGTTAGACTCTTATTAACAAGTGGAGTCTAATTTTTTAGGTCATGTCAGTGCCTTAAACCTTCTAGAAAATTCATATTCCAATATCAAAGAACTAAAATAAAGATCATATTGTTACTGTCCACGTGCTGTAATTTCAGCCTATGGAGATACTGACCAAGGTAGACATTTACAAAATTTCCTAACTGTATGCTCATGACAACTCAGGAAAGATTTTTGGTAAGCAATAAATAAGCTGCTTTCAATTCAAGATGGTAGATTGAGCATCTGCATTACCTACACTAAACAACATCAATAATTTAAGGAATAGATGTACAAGTATATTTTTTAAATCATAGAAAACTTTCTATCCATTGATAGGTTATTGGATTCAAAGCTGTATTGGAGCTTTAAAACTTTCCTCTTATTTTTTGAATTATTTTATATTTCACCACATAGGAAACTACATATGACACTCTAGATGGAGCCAGAGAAAATATTCCACAAAAGGAAAAGGCTGGCAGTCCAAGAAAACTGCATTCAGAGAGAGGAAGCAGAGGCTAGTCTAAGTGGAAGGCATGAAGTTTGGATTTGGGCAGCTCCCACCCCTTCTAGTTGGGTGCTTTGGGCAAGAGGTTTATTCTGTCTTGTCTGGTCAAGTGAGGTAATAAATGGAAATTGCAGCATAATTTTAAGGGGAAGTTGAAATAACCCTATGAAATACCACTACAGCTTGCAAAAACTTAGGAACAACAAAATGAATCCACTTGAGAAATAATTTAAAATTTTAGTTATTAACATTTTTACTAATTACCAATTTAGACTTGGTTACAGTTCCCTAACAGTGCCAAGGGCTTTAAAATAAAGTGTCCAATTAACTAGAAAGTGTTTCTAAATAAATGGTATGAATGAAATGTTTCTTAAATTTTGAGTTGGTCTCTTTTTGTAACTTCTCATCATATTATTATTCAGAAAATAACCAAACACAATAGATTACAGCAATTTTCATTCATTTTCATTCAGAAACAAAGTACTTACTATGAAAATTTTAAGAAGAGAAGCAACAATAAAGGCCAATAATCATTCTAGATATGACAACTAATTCTTCTTTTAATATGAGAATTCAGAATTGGGAGAAGGTTGCAGGTTTTTAGTTCATTCAATCTTCCATCCAGTCTTGAATTTTCAGTGAAGTTTCTATGAGCATGGGAAGAAAATTTTGTAGACACTCTGCTACCATATTCTGCTAAGCTACAATTTTTTCACATTCATTTGCAGACAATTTGTTGGTCTTCTCTTTTTATAATTCTTGAAGGGTTATTTTATATTAATTACACATCTAGAAATCATTTTTTAAATTTTAAAATAAAAGTAACATTTCTGAGAAATGTATTCTTTATCCTCTTAAATCCTCTCTGAAATCATTATCATCGTAGGAGGTGGAAAACCAGGCAGGCACAACTGGATCCATTGCAAGAAAGTTTGCAATAATTTTAAAGCTTCCCTCTTCCAAACAGAAGCATAGAATAAAGTTATGTATTTGTAGGTAAATGATATTTGGGAGGAATGAGCAGAGTTTCAAGATTCGTCTGGCTCATAGTCCTTGCCTACAAGCTTTGTTCTTTCTGGGCATGGGGAAATGAAAGAATATCATCAGTTCTTTCAAAGAAGATAAAAGCAACGTGTGGCTTTTTTTTCTCTGCCTAGGTTTTGTATTAACTGATTTTCTTCTACTTTTGGATTAATTCTTATTTAAATGATTTCCTTAATCACTATTATTCTTTCAAAGTTCGCCCCAGGAATTTACATGAAAAATAGTATTTTCGTAACAGAAACCACATATTATCAACACATTAAGAAAAATTTTTTAAATGGATGTTATATATACTGTGTGTTAGAGACTTCAAAAGCTCATTCAAAATATTTTTGAAACATTTTCTTTAATTAATGCAATTTCAAATGGCACATTAAAATTCTGTGGTTTATATTTAAATTCAATCATATCCATTTAAAAAATTTTAAAAATGTTTTCAAAATCTTGAATCATATAAAAATAATGTAACTGAGAAAAATTAAAAATAAATTAACAAGTCATTGTGAAGGAAAGCACAAAGTATGAATAAAACATCACCCTTGTACTTTTCTGGCACTACATATGCAGAACTGACACAGTTGTCGACTCTGCAGAAGAGTCTTTAGAGCTTCAGTGAATGTGCTCAATGTGACTAAGCAGCCAATCAAAGCCTTGGGACAAATAATGTATACAGGTGAAGATCAGGAGGTCAACATAAAGGCATGCCAATTTAGAACAGTCAAGAGTAATGTACAACTCTTGAAAAAATATGTAGATACAACAAATATAATAAAATAAGAGAAATAACACAAGAGTTGGAAACATCTGTTTGAAATGGAAGGGAATTGCCAAGTCTATGAGTGAAGTTAAAAGACAACCCCAACCTGAAAGGGTGGGGGACAAGAGACAAAAAGAGAATTGTTAAATTGTTAGAATATTCAACCAGACAACACATGCAGAGGCTCATGCTGCTCTCCCCAAGAACTGCAACTAATTAATAACCTTAAACAGGCCCACAGTTTTAAGGCCATAGCAAGCCTTCTAAAGGAAAGTCAAGTAATCCAAGGACAGCTGAGGCAATTTTTCTATGTTAATATCTCCTCAGGTCCATAAAAGACAGAAATACAAAGAGGACACAAGATAGCTTTGGGAAAGAGAAAGAAATAAATAATGTAGCTGATCAGGGTCACACTGAAAATTATTGTCAGAGAACAGGATGACATGAATATGTTACGGAATATATTAAAAACCAACTCAAAGGTTTTCAAATTCAGGAACAACAAAGTAGAAATGAGTAAATCCTGTGCTTTTTCAATGGGAGAAAATTTGAATCTAGAAAACAAATCGTAGGTGAGTATCCACTTCATCTACATAAATAGCCACCAAATTCTTTATAAGGTTAGATCTGCAAGCATTCGGTGTTAATGTACATTTGGAAAATGAAATTTATTTTTCTTGCTACCATCTTTATAATGTTTCACTGGCTTCTCTTGCACCCAAGCAATTCCAAACTCCCTAGGTGACTTCCAGCAACCTCCCAGGATCAGTGCCGCTAGCCCCTCCAGCACTGATTTTTAACACTGCTTTCCAAACTCCTGGTAGCTACCAATCAGTCCTTCCTTCTGTCCTCATGCCAGTTGAATCACTTGCTTTTCTTGCTGCTTAAAGGACTCAGAATTCACCTTTTTTTCCTGCTTCATCCTTTATCATCATGCAGGTATCAATTCAAATGTGGCCAAAGCTCTCACCACAATCCAAAAATGATTACCCATACCCTACCTTGGTCATGTCTACTCCCTCATCTTATTTTCTTTAGAGGAAATGTCAACATCTAAAATTGCAAAGTGGTTTTGTTTGCTCACTTGCTGAGTGTCTAAATTCCATCTCCAGAAGATAATCTCCAGTAGAAGAGTAGGTTTATATGTTTTGTACACAGTTATGTCTCTAATATCTAGAATAGAACCTTGGCCCCATGAAACATCCAAAAATATTTGTTGAATGAATAAATTACAATATTTATGAACCCATGTGTTTCAAGGTATTTAATAACATCATCAGGACAAGAACAAGATAAGCCAACATATCTAAGGTATAAACTGTGGTAATCTTAGAGAATAAATTTCCTTAGAAAGGTATAAATTTCTAAATAACATTCACGCTGTTTCTCTTTTAAATTTAATGCATTAAATATGACATCAGCACCAAAACTCTATCTTCACAGCATCAACTCATGCTAGTTGGTGCGGGAAAACAGTAAACCAGCAGTACTGCTTATACAATTCCAATCAATTAGAGTTAATTAGTTAGTAGTTGTAGTATTTTTTAGACATTTCATGACATTATGTATGTATAACTAATGGTGAATATAGGAATATGTGATAAGAGGCAAAGAGTTTTAACATGTTTAAGGGGATTTTCTTGTTATTCCATACGACATTCATAAGAACAGCAACCAATTATTGAGCCAGGTATTATACAAAGTGTTTTATATATGTTTTCCTTTAATTTTTGCAAATGCCCTGATAAGTAGAATCATGATTTCTGTTTTTAAGATAATAATGTTGAAGCTCAAAAAAAGTTAATTAGCTGCCCAATTACATAGGTGATAGGTGGTAAAGCAGGAATTTAAGTATCACTTCTCTACCTTGCACATGTAAAATCAGGAGTTCTCCATGTTGGAAGTCCTCTAGAAATAGCTATTCTCAAGAACCCTCTGATTTTCTTGATGCTTGTGGGAGAATATCCCCTTATTCTTTCTTCTGGTTCTCTATGCTTCAAAACCCAGGAACTCACCCCTAAGCCTGTAACCACCAATACAAACCAATATATTTTCCCTGATCCAAACACTGCTTTCTCAAACTAAGGTGGTAAAGGCTTGTTTTCATTGCCTGTTACGATTTTCTGGCTGGCAATATCATTCTCTGAGATAAGGTCTTGTCCTCATCTTGGAATGAAGAAGGGAACATTAGCTATCAAAATCAAAATTAAACTCACATTGACAATTCAGAGTATGCCTACTGAGTTGTGAGATTTCCAAAATGCATTGGGCATCCACGGTATAAAATGTACTCCATGGCAGAAGAGACAATACTTGATATGGATGCATCCATGCATTTAACCTGTGTCCACAGCAGATACTGCTCACTGACCATGATATTATTTGTGATTGAACCCAGGTAGATGTGGCCCCAGAATTCTTGTCATCTCTCCAAGCAGCTACCATCAATCAGTCAGCATTTTCATGAGGAATGAAACCATTTCGCTATACCTTTGAATGCACAAAGGAAAGTTGACCAGGCCTTGAAGAATGAATTAGATTCTGCCTTGTAATAGTGAAGGGGAGTATAAATCAAAAGCAATGAACATAATGTAAAAAATTACAGAAGCAGTAAAGCAAAGAGGTGCATTTACAAAAACATAGATTCCACATCATAAATGCTATGAGAGGAAATGCATAGACAGCTCAGGTGCCCTCAGTACAAGGAAGGTCCCAAATACCCTATTAATATACTCAACATTCACTTTCTGAGCAAGGAAGGGACCTATTTGTAATGATTGCTTTAAAGTGATTAAGGTAGAACCTGACAACAGGATGGGGTCTGGGGAGGCAGGGATAGAGAAAAAGTGACAGTTCCAATCAGTTAAATGACCATGAGTAGAGTGAAGGGAATGACAATGTGATTACACACTAATCCCATTCACAGCAATAATGAAAAGCAGGTGGCTGTATTCCAGAGTACAGACTGTTAGGACATGAGAGCTGATTGGTCGTTGGGAGTGGAGTGAGGAAAAGGAAAGCAGAGAGAGTAAAAGCTATGCAATTATAGCTAACAGTTTTTGAGGGTCTGCCAAAAACTGTTGGAAGCACTTTGCTTATATACTCATGTCGTTTTTACAAAAAATCTATGAGGTAGATACTTTAATTATCCCCATTTTACAGAAGAGGAATCAGAGAGACATCATGTAGGCTTGCCAGTATTCATATATGAAGCACATGGCTGAGTTAGGATTTAAGCTTAACTCAATCTGGCTCCAGACCTGCGCAGGAAATCTGTGTCTTTCAAAGTGTGGTCTGTGGACCAGCAGCATCAGCATTACCTGGGACCTTGTTAGAAATGAAATTGTCAGGATTCACCCCAGACCTCTGGAAGTAGAAACTGCTCAAGAGGACCTAGCAATGTGTGCTATCATGACAGTGGTCTTGATCCCACTGAAGTTTGAGAAGCACTGCACAAACCTACTAGACATAGTTTACATCTGGTTCAATCTATTATCTAGTGTATAGATGATGAAGTCAGTAGACTACAAATAAAGGGTCAAAATTAGAAACTATTTAGAGAGATAAAGAGCTTGTCTTCATCTCTGCTGACTCTGGGTTACCAGAGGGCTTTCTAGATGGATGATCAGTGAGTTGTAAGTGACCAATGGAAGGCCAGAGCTTGAGAGAGCTGGAGGCTGGAGATACAGATAAGCTGTATTTCACATAGTGCATTAGCTGAAATCTTAGAAGAAGAGAAGCTCTCCAAAGGCTTTTCCAGGGAACATCCAACAGCAGAACATTATGGCTGTTTTCACTTATGGGAAAAGAAAAGAAAGCACATGCTTAACTGGAGAGAGAGAGAGAGAGTCACTAACAAGAATTAACTATCACCATGCAAGCTCAGGCTCCTCAAGGCCCCTAGACAACCACCTCCTATTAGAGGCTGAAGTGAAACCGAAAAATGAAGAAATAAGTGAACTTCTAGAAAGAGTGGATAAAATAGTGACTAGCCTCAGAGAAAAATTAAGAAGGGATTCCTGAGCTTGTAGATTTATACATTGAATTTCTCAGGGAAAGTAGTATTAGAAAAGTGTAGGAGGAAGACAGAGTTTTTTAAAGGATTGCAGTAAAAGTGCATTGCAAAGGAGTCATGGTGAATACAGACAGCGTTTCAGAGAATTTGGCAGTGAAGGGAAACAATAAATAGCAGGGAGGTGAGGACAAGGGAAAGGAAGATGAAATAGATCTGCAACAAGACTGCCCATAGTACTCTTTGGGGCACCATTTACATGGAAAATAATACAGTGTCACTCATGGAAATGGCATCAATCCTCTTCCTTAGAGATGGTCTTGATTATAGACTTACCATCTATCTCCCCCATTACCCCATTCCCCAAAGGAAACACTGAAATCATTCCCTGGTTCTTGTAGTCTAGCTTTGCATGATGTCCTAGACAGGAAAGAAAACAAAACGTAACTAAAGTCACTCAGCTTTCCAGGATCATCAGGTCCACGACTCGATACAGCAACACAATTTTACATTGGCCCAATGACACTCGGACCTGCTGTTTTCATAATATGGCCAGAATTCAGAGAAGAAATCTTGATAAAAATATATAAGAAAGAGGATAGATTTAAAAATAGTTTGTCATTTCCAAATAGCGGTGTCTTGTAAGGGAAGGTGAGTATTTCAGAATGGAGGGATGTGATGAAGGGAGGGTTTTGAGAATTAAGGGGTATAGATTGTATCAGGGTAAGAAAAACTGTTTTTGATGCAGTGTAAAAGGAAAGAGGAAAGTTTCAGACCAACCACACTGGGTTCGGAGTCCATCTGTTCCATTTGATATAAGCAATGACTTGAGCAAAATATTCACTTACTTGAAGCCTCAGGTTTCACAGTGTGAAGCCTCAGTTTTCTCCTCTGAAAAAGGAGAATGATAACAGTACCCTTGTAAAATAATAGCACTCTTATAGGCACTACTCCAGAGATTCAATGAGGGCTCAGTCCAGGAGGGAAACAGGTGTGGTTTCATTTCTACTTTCCACTTTCCATTTTGTGAACTGTAGAAGAAAGTGTGGGAAGAATCTGTTCAAATTTGGTTCTAAGAGGAAGAGCTTAAAAAATACTCACTGATATTCATGTAACAGTTTTGGCTATCATACTACATCTTTTCTCCAAAATTGCATTTTGTAAGTAGCACACTTTTTACCCTTTTCTCAGGGCATACAGCCAATCTGCTATGAAATTTTAAAAAGAACTCTCAAAAGACAGGTGTCCCTTCAATTAGTGTTATCTCAAATGACTTTTTGCTGGAAGACCTGCTGCCCATCACAAATGTAGTGAGAGAATTCACCTTCTGTCCAGAGAGAATGCAAATCAATCCTACACACCCCTTACCATGCAGAGCTGAGTAATAGGTTTCCATTAGGACACAAATTTAATGACCTCATCCAGCACAGAACTAATTAAATGAAACTAACACATCAGTGGTAAAGATTGAAATGCCGAGCAAATTGTGGTTTATTTCTGGATTGACAAGCACCAATAATAGTCATTCCATCTGTGAGTTTTCTCAGCTATGAAGAATGTGTCTGCAGAGGCTTAGAATGAAACAGCAGCCAGAGCGGAGGAAGAAACAAGGAAGCTGCCTGCCTCTGGTGTGTACCTGGAAGGGAGATCTAGTCCACACCTAAGATGACCTCAAGGCTCTGTCTCAGTCAGGCTCCTGGCTTTGGAAACCTTCCTAAGACCTGCCACTGGATCACACATCCATGTGTGAACTGTCTGCAAGGATGGGATGCCTGTGTGTTATGGACACCCAGGCCTCTGGAAACTTCGCTTGCTGCAGTTGTCCCTGGATTGAGACTCAGTAAGGCACACATTTTGTACCACAGCAGGACAGTTTTGTGTATGCGTGTATGCATGTGATAGTCAGTCTGAGGACTATGAATCATTGAAACAAAATGCGAAGTCACAGAGAGGAGTTAAGTGTTGGTCCTCTAGCAGCAGCAAATCTACTTGTCAAACCAAAGGAGTTGGACAGAATCTGAGCCCTAGAATATAGCTCTTAACCATGGCTCTACATAAGAATAACCTAGGAAACTTTTGAAAAACACTGAAGCCAGGACTCCAGAGATTCTGACTTAATTGTTCAGGGGTAGAATCTGGATTTTTATTTGGGACATTCCAGGTGATTCTACTCTGCAGCCAGATTTTGGAATCACTCCCCTAGACTCTAGAACAGGAGCATCATTTGTGGTAAGCTCATAAAAGCAAAGCAGGATTCTGGGCTAAGGGAATATATAGAAATTCAGGATCCATAACCTGATATGAGATGGCTTAGCATAGCTGCCCTCATGACTGCTGTGAAATTAGTTGCTTACCTAATGCTTGTTTCTCTTTCCCTGTGGGGACGCCACATCTCTTTAGCTTAGCTTCTGTGTGCTGACTGGCTGAAGATCTGACAGACACAGGCAGAGCTGAAGATCTGATGTTGCAAGGCTTTCTCTCCTACTTACATCATCCAGCTTGGACTGTGTCAAAACAGTACCATGTCCTGGATTCTCCCAGGTGATTCTGTCTACCTTCAGTAATGGGTCATAGTTGAACAGTCTTGCCAAAGAAGGCATCTCTTACGATAGGAGAGCAATACCTCTTAGCTGATTACTGTTCAGAATCTCAGTCCTGACTCTGACAAGTTATCGAGGCTGGTCCTCCCCAGCCTTCAACACTGCTCACAGGGAGGTCAAATGTAGGCCTACTGGACTCTGCATGCTGTAGCCCCCACATTATGTACAGAGCTCCACATGTCCAGGTGATCGCTAACTATCCCCATTCTCCAACTCTGCTTTACCTTTCGAAATGGACTAAGACCATTACTCCAATGGGATTATAACAGAACATACCATCCCCCACTGCCCCTTGCACCACTACAACTGAGACCAATAGGCTCTATCCCATTAGACCCTGTGTTTTATCAATCCCAGCAGGGAGCCCAAGTGTTCCAGATGAACTGTATTCATCAGGTCCCATAAGCATACACTATTTTGAAGATCCCTTAGTGGGACTCAAGCTCCTACATCTTCTATACTCCCCAAACCCTCTGGCACTCAAGGCATACCAGCATCAAAATCTCATCTCTGAATACTCTGAATATGTCCTTTCCCTCTTGAAGAGAAAATCAATTGGCACCTAAGAACTTTTCTCTGAAACCCTATTAGAGGATGAATTTTGTTCTCTGTTCCTTTAATTCTCCACATACCACAAGTCTTGGAGTTCATATAGGGACAATCAATACTCCGAATTGTTACTTCCAAGCTATTTTCCTTCTTTTCTTTTTTGTTCCCTAAAATGTAAAACTTCACTATCAATGAATGCTTCTGTTTTCCGTCATTTACAGTCTTCTGACAGCCTCCCCACCACCATCCCCTGATGATACCGGCATCTGGCATTGATTTTAACTTAAGGCTATTGCCATAATCGTTGGTGATATCAGTAAGCACGTAGAGGGTCCAACCATGAAAATGGTTTCTCAGTTTGTTAATGAACCACTTTCCAATGTTCATGTCCTATATTTTACCTTAATTAATCATACTTCAGAACTCATCATTATCTATTATTACGCCACATCCAAAAATAACAATTTCAGACACTTTACTACCTTGTAACTTTCAAGCTTTCTTACCCTAGTACATTCACTGTCACTTTAGTTGTTTCTTGACCTCTTGAGATCTCCAATCCATTGATTATAATACATTACAGTGCCATTGTCCACAACCTTCCCTGGGCTCTCATTTTCTTTCTTAGCTGATTTAGATTTCATTTCCCATCATTATAATACCTTACATAAATCCAGTTGAACATCCCCACACTTCTGTCCTTCCATTGTCAAAATCCCAAGCTGGGTTTCAGCAGATCTCTGTCACCTCCTTACATGTATCATGATGCAGATAAAAATGAATGACTCTGCTGACTGGTCTTACTATAAATTTATAATCACAGCCCTCAAGTGAGTTCTTGGTACTGACAGCCCCAATTTTGCTGGTTATTTTACTGTCTTATTATCAAGGGTGACTTTCTCACACCTTTTATTTTTCTCCCCATATCTCTGGTGCTACTTACACACACACCCCTCATTCTCACCTAGTTAACTCGCTGAGAGAACTTCCTTAGCCTTCTACCACCAAGTCAACCCACTTTGCTTCATCTGTAGCAGAATACGCTATTTTCCCTCCTGATCCAGTGAAAGGCAAGACATGTTTGTACTCACTGGCTCACTCTCCTCCCTTCTGTCTTTTGTACCCATTCCAGGCAGGCTTTTATTTCAAAAGCTCACTGTCATTCTCCTTAAGTGTCCAATAGGCAATTCTCAGTTCTCATTTTACCTGACCTCTCAGTGGCACTTGTCATGATTGATCACTCCATTCTTGAAATATTTTCCCTCCTTGGCCATTAGGATGTCCTCATTTTCTGATTTCTCTCCCTGCCTGTGGCTTCTTCCTCTGCTCTTTCATTGGCAACATTGTTAAATCTCCCTTTTCCCGACTTTTAAAGATGAGGTGCCTCAAAGTTCAGTCATTCTTCCCTTGTTTTACTCCATGTGCACATATGCCTTTGGTGAGCTTATCCAGTCTCTGGGTTTAAATAACATTTCCACAACAAGGATAATATGGTTTGGCTCTGTGTCCCCACCGAAATCTCACCTTGAACTGTAATAATCCCCCTGTGTCAAGGGCAGGACCAGGTGGAGATAATTGAATCATGGGGGCAGTTTCCCCCAGGCTGGTCTCATGATCGCTAGTGAGTTCTGAGAGCTATTGATTTTATAAGGGGCTTCCCCCTTCGCTCAGCACTCATTCTCTCTCCTGTCACCCTGTAAAGGGTGCCTTCGGCCATGATTGTAAATTTCCTGAGGCCTCCCAGCAATGCAGAACTTTGAGTCAATTAAACCTCTTTCCTTTATAAATTACCCAGCCTCAGGTATGTCTTTATTAGCAACGTGAGACCCAACTAATACAAAGGCTCTACTTTTTTTTAACTTCAGCCCCTATTTCTCCCCCGAGTTCCAGACTCACACATCCAATGCATATGTGACATTTCCTCTTGGTTGCCCAGTAAGCATCAGAGTCATCACATCTGGGGAGATGATTTACCCACATGCCCAGGAAAAGTAAACTAACAACAAATATACAAAGACCCTCTGAGTTAACTTTGACTTATTTATTCTCCTACTCATGTGCAAATCATCAGTACATCCTATTTAAACTAGATTTTAAATATAAACCATCACTTTAAAAGCAACAACTTTTGCTAATGGATGCATCACCTTTATTTAGCAAAAATCTTGGTGTTATCTGAATACTATTGCTCTTGGAGTTTCTTATTGAAATAAATGGCTACATGTCATACCTTGGGGAAGGGAAGGTTAAATTATACATCTTGACTATGGAAAAATTTATACAGTTTTAGGTAAAAATGTAAAGCCTGGAGAAACAGGTGTAAGTGTGTATATGAGTGTGTGTGTGTGTGTGTATGTAGTATAAAAAGAAAAGATTATAGGTTATTCTTGAGTAGTCAGAGTAAAATGCTCTGACAAATGTTATTTTGAACATTTTTACTATATCAGTTCAGCAAAATTAATGCTTATAAATGGTAGGAGCATAACTGAGAGAGAAAACCATTAGCTAAAGGCTATAATCTTAGCACATTGGAAGAAAATGATTTGGATAAAAACGTTCAACAGAAAACTTAAAATAAAAGGTTTTAAAATGCTCCAAATCTCATTCAGAGTCCATGAACTTTGTGGATTTAGAGGCAAAAATCTCAGCCTTGTCTACCTTCTCTTGCCCATCCCTTGAGTAATTCAAGCCTAATTCAATTGTCTCTATCTTGTATCTGTGTTTCTTTTTTATATTTTCTTCTCTCAGTCATCCCTGTCTTTCTTTCTCACTGATGTACACCCACCTCCTGTTACTGCTATTGCAAAAGCTTCTTAATTGCTTTAATAAATCCCCAGACTCATCCTTTTGGAAACCATCTTATAGACATTAACATTGTTTATAAATTACCCAGCCTCAGGTATGTCTTTATTAGCAATGTGAGAACCAACTAATACAAAGGCTCTATGTTTTTTTTAACTCCAGCTCCTATTTCTCCCCCGAGTTCCAGACTCACACATCCAATGCATATGTGACATTTCCTCTTGGTTGCCCAGTAAGCATCAGAGTCATCACATCTGGGGAGATCTTATAGACAAACATTGTTTTAGTGTCACTTTTAAATTTTATTTTATTTTTTATGCAAAGCAGGTAAGGAAGGATGCATGACCTAACTGGTATTAATGATCTTGGATAAGACTCCAATCTTTAGTCTTTCCTATCCTCAACTATAAACCTTCAACTGTATCCAACATTCCAGATAAAAATTAGGTTAGTGCTAAGATTCTTAATCAGCACAGTCCTAGGTGAATACTTTGGACAAGTTACTTTAACTCTCTGAGCCTCTATTTACATATATAAAAACGGCAATTCAAACACCCTCCTCATTGGGTTCCTGAAACGAAAAAGCAGATCACATATAGAAGGCAGACTGTGCCTAGCGGTCAGTAAGTACTACATTCTAGTGTCACTTATTAAAATATCCCCACCCATGACCTGTGACACCATATTTATTAAAAACAAACAGTATCAAGTAAGGAGTTCACAGATGCTGCGTGTATCAGACCTGATTAGTACCTAACACATTGTTTGCTGGAAACACTGAACCCCGAGAGCAGAGCAGTGTTAAGGCTAGACGTTGGTAGTGACTAAATTTCTCATTTGTTCAGGCGGAATTAGGAGTAGCCAGAATGGAAGAGCTAAGAAAATACTGTGAGAACAAAATGAGTGTACTTATAAGTTGGTAAAACAAGCAATAGAGCTAAATCCCTCTAGATACCAAATGTCAGACAGAATGAGCTTTTTCCTGGATGCAGTCATTTTTGCTAGAGTAGGGCTCAATACTTTAAGGTCCCAAATCGAAGCAGAAAACATGGGCATGTGAGGATTGTCACTACTCCGTGACCTACCAACCAATCCTTGTCTGTGACACAATTTATGTTATTCCCTCCTCCTCTTTCAATAGTCAACTCAAATCTCACCTTTACTTTGATGACTACTGTATTAGTCCATTCTTGCATAGCTATGAAGAAATACCAGAGGCTGGGTAAATTATAAATAAAAGAGGTTCAGTTCGCTCATGGTTCTGCAGGCTTTCCAATCATAGCTCCAGCATTTGCTCCTGGTGAGAGCCTCAGGAAGCTTCCAATTATGGTGGAAGGCAAAGGGGGAGCAGGTGCATAACATGGTGAGAACAAGAGTGAGAGAGAGAAGGGGGAGGTCCCTGTATTAGTATTGGGAACAGGCTCCCAAATCTGGCCATAAACTGACCCCAAAACTGGCCATAAACAAAATCTCTACAGCACTGTGACATGTTCGTGATGGCCATGACGCCCAGACTGAAGGTTGTGGGTTTACCGGAATGAGGGCAAGGAACAGCTGGCCCACCCAGGGCAGAAAACCGCTTAAAGGCATTCCTAAACCACAAACAATAGCATGAGCGATCTGTGCCTTAAAGACATGTTCCTGCTGCAGATAACTAGCCAGAGCTCATCCCTTTGTTTCAGCCCATCCCTGTTTCCCGTAAGGAATACTTTTAATCTATAATCTATAGAATCAATGCTTATCACTGGCTTGCTGTCAATAAATATGTGGATAAATCTCTCTTTGGGGCTGTCAGCTGTGAAGGCTGTCAGCCCCCGATCCCACTCCACACTCTATATTTTTGTGTCTGTGCCTTTACTTCCTCTAGTGCCACTGGGTTAGGGTCTCCACAACTGAGCTGGTGTTGGCAGTTAGTCCACTCTCACACTGCCATAAAGAAACACCTGACACTGGGTAATTTATAAAGGAAAGAGGTTTAATTGACTCTCAGTTCCACATGGCTGGGGAGGCTCAGGAAACTTACAATCATGGCAGAAGGGGAAGCAGGCACTGACTTTCTTCATATGGTGGCAGGAGAGAGGAGAATGAATGAGTGAAGGGGGAAGAGCCCCTTATAAAACCATCAGATCTCATGTGAACTAATTCACGAGAACAGCATGGAGGAAACCACCCCCATGATTCAATTACCTCCAGCTGGTGTCTCCCTTGACATGTGGGGATTATGAGGATTATGGGGTTTACAATTCAAGGTGAGATTTTGGGTGGGGACACAGCCAACACATATCAGTCTCCAGCTCTTTTAAACAATCAGATCTCATGTAAACTGCAAGAGAGAGAACTCACTCACTCATCACCAAGGGGATGGTATTAAACCATTCATGAGCAATCTGCCCCATGATCCAAACACCTCCCATGAGGCCCCACTCACAGCATTGGGGATTACATTTCAACATGAGATTTGGAGGACACAAATTTCCAAACCATTATCAACTACAGACCTCTCTGCTCACTTACTTCACGGAACTCCATTAGCACATGAAGACTGCAACATCATGTAGCACCTAAATATATACTGTGTTTTATTAGTCCTTTATTGTGTCCTGCCTGGATGAGGGGGTCATGTTTCCCCAGCTCTACTGAGGCTTCCTTTTTTTTAGATTTACTATCTCCCTAATTTTACTTAGTGAAATGGAAAAGACTAAAATGGTCTCTGTCACCAGTCACTACCACTCGAGTCCATTCTCACTCTGCTTCTCTAGTGATCTCAAACCAGAAATCTGATCCTGACATATTCCCACTGCAAATGCCATGGCTTAGAAGATAAATGGCTAGCCTCTTGGTGACCTATTCATGGTCTTTACCCAACCTGTCGTTGTCATGTTATTTCCCAGTGTCTAATTCAAGATATAATTGAGATTTCCTGGACAGTTGAAGGAACATGATGCCTCAGGCCTCTACTTAATCCAGTGGACATGTCATTTCTAAGAATCCCTTCCTGATGCTCCAAGAAAGACATGACTCTACTCAGACTCTTCTCCCATAATGCTGCACTTGCAACTCTAGCTGCTGTTGGCATTGTAAATGTCTCCCATGTGTTATTGGTACCACTATCATAGGTTCCACCAAAGTCAGGGCACTGAGTACAAACACCAAACTCAGTGATTTTCCTAATTTCTTTAGGAGATATATATAAGGTGAATTACTAAGCCCTTTAGCCTGACTATGAAGATGTATAGCTTTTTGTTATGACTGAAAGAGCAATCCATTTATGAACCAACACTGTCTAGGCAACTTTTCAGTCTTAGAAATGAATGTGTATTTTGTGGGATGGGGAATAGAAAGTATGGCATTATAGCAACAGGAAATACTTGGCTGCAGCCTGAATATCATTTATTTATTTATTTATTTATTTTTATTGTTTTGTAGAGACAAGGTCTTGCCCTTGTCACCCAGGTTGCAGTGCAAAGATGTAATCATATCTCATAGTAACTTCGAACTCCTGTTCTCAAGTGATCCTCCCCACTCAGCCTCCTGAGTAGTTGGGACTATAGGTGTGCAGCACCATGCCTGGATAATATTTTTAAACAATCCTTATAGATATAACATCTTACTAAATAGCCCAGGCTGGTCTCAAACTCCTGGGCTGAGGCAATCCTCCCACCCCTGCCTCTCAAAGCTCTGGGATTACAGGCATGAGCCACCACACCCAGCCTGATTCATTGTTATGGAGTGGTCAGTGATTGCAAACTCCATCCTAGTTGTTCTGCTGCTATTTTATTATACCATTTTTTTACTTAATATTTTTTTCTAAGTTTGCCTATGGCTGTGTTCAACAAAATGATTACTACAGTGTGCCATCTAATTTATAATTAATAAAGAGGACTGTAGGTGCTGGAATTTTCATATATATCCCGAATTCAAGGTTACTCTGCACAGACTTGGTGTCAGGTGCGCTGGGTCTTCTTAGATTGAGTAAACCAGGATTTTTTCTCTTAATGACTCTGGTCCAAGGACTACTGATGTATGCTAACATTTGACTAGTATTTTGGCAGGAAACTGTAGTGTTCATCTCCAAAAACACACAAAGGCCCTGACAAGGATTGGTGTTCAGTTTTAAATGGAAAGGGAACTGAAGTGACAAAGATAACAACTGCTCTATAATATCAAACATTCAGATTTTCGATCAATGGAAGATGATTTATTTGTCTGAAATTAACCCATGATGACTGAAAAGCTCCCTTTCATATGGGGTTGTATTAATTCGATGAGGCCACAGAATAGGTCTGAGCTCCGGAATAATCCCAGAGACTGTCACACCCAGCACCCAACTTTCATCTTCCATTTCACAATTAGTTTCCTGGGGATATCAGTTTCAGGCCCAGTCTGCACAATTCCCAACCACAGCTGCTTTTGTTTCTAATTTTCCAAGTTCCAAGTAAAATCAAGTACGTATCATTCTCAAAGTGGAAGACTTATGTTACGGTTGGTGTGAAACATAGCCTGCATTAAATCCTGGACCTATCACAGGGGAGCTATGTGGCCATAAGACTGGCACTTCACACCTCCAACCTTCACATTCCTCATCTAAACTTTGAAGGACAGACAACTCCCCTCTTGGTTTGTTGTAACTGTTAGATGAGGCAACCTATAAACGTATCCTTAAAACACTGCCTGTTTGAATGCTGGTACTCGATGGGTCTTTTTCCTCAAATATAACATTAGGACAATTTCGCATTATTGGCAAAGCACTGAATTAATATCAAGCAAGTAACTTCACCATTTGCCCTGCTGTATTAGGGCCTTTGTGCAATGATTGTCATTTAGTCTGTGTCATGAAAACCCATATGATAGATACAATAAGGATGCCTGCCTAATTTGTGAATTCATATTTTTGATTCCTCAAATGCATACTTAATATATAGCATTCACAAATCCAATTTGTATGCCATATCTCTTTCAAACCTTCACAGTAGAATAATGGACTCTAATAAGAAAAATAAAATGATCAAATATAAAAATGTTGAGTCCTAATTCTGAGTCATGGAAAACAGAGGACACCTTAAAATGATAAGCCCATAATTGAGCACAACTATTATCACCATCTATTCCCTAGGAACGTTCCATCTGTAACTAATATAATTGAGAATGTCAATAAACTAGGTTGGAATATTTTTAACTGATGCATTTCATTCTCGTGCAGCACCTACAGCACTGCTGCATCTGGACAACTGTTAAATAACCAAGTGGTTACAAAGAAAGACGACTACAAAACCTTGCTCTCTGTTAAAGGCTGTGTGTTAGGCACTATCTGGGAAACAAACGGGGAGTAGATCTGGTAACTGATGAGGGTGTGATTTTAGCCAGAGACTTTTGCAGGATGCAGACTCCGAGGAGGAGAGAGTTATCCACTCATGTAAGGCCCTCTAGTTAGCAGGTAGTAGGGTTAGAATTTAAACTTAGATTTACCTAACTCCAAAATATTCATTCCACATTAATACTATGCTTTTCAGGGCAAAGTGCAAGAAAATATGGTTATTTTCTTTTGTTAGATAGACATCATAGGAAAAATTAGAATTCTTTTTTTTTGTTTTTTTTTTTGAGACAGAGTCTTGCTCTGTCATACAGGCTGAAGTGCAATGGCGTGATCTCAGCTCACTGCAACATTCATCTCCCAGGTTCAAGCAATCCTCCCAGTTCAGCCACCTGAGTAGTTGGGATTACAGGTGCCCGCCACCACATGGCTAATTTTTGTATATCTCTAGAGGTGGGGTTTCATCATGTTGGCCAGGTTGGTCTCGAACTCCTGACCTCAGGTCATCCACCTGCCTCAGCCTCCCAAAGCGCTGGGATTATAGGCATGAGCCACCATGTTCAGCCTAGAATTCTTAATAACTTTTTTCTTTCTTTTATGAATGTTTGCTAATCACTCCTACAAAAGACCTTAAAATTGTTTTAAATGTGTCTCTTTATTTGTTCACTCAACTAACATGCATTGAAGGCCTTTTACAAAACATGCTGTAACACATTGGGACAATATTGCATTCTGAACTCATTACTGCTTGATACGTAAAAGAAACAAAAGGTATTTTTCTCCATTCTCCTTTCTTCCTTCTCTCTTCTGTTTTCCTTTCACTAGACCTTCCAGAGAGGTACCCAATTGTTTTTGGACTGAACGATGCTCTCATTCAAACACTTTTTGGCATTCAGGTTTTAAAAATAAATTTTAAAAATTTACATACAATCCAGGGTTCTATCTCCTTTTGAGAATTTAAGACTATCTTGCAATCAGGTCCACAATTGGAGCTGAATTCGCTCTTATAAAATCAGAGCAAATGGCATGAGAAGTAGTACTAGTTATAAACCATGTCCTCTACACATTGTCAACTGAGAAAAATAGCAATTCCACGGACCATGACCTCTGATTTATCTGGCCATCATTTTCAGGAAGTCATTTCCTAGAGAGCAGAAAAACACGTCTCTCATCATAGATAGAGACATAATGTTCCCTGCTTCTCTTTCTCTGTAAGAACTCAGCTATTGATTTTGCTGCATTTCTGGTCCTTCCTCTTCTATTGCCTAAAGGGTTCCAAATGCATTCTCTTAGTGATCATACACATTCCTTGTGAATCTGGAGAATACCCTTATTTTGTCAAGTTAGAAACTAGAAATAGAAGACATCAATATTCCCCAGTTCAAAATTTGCAGAAGAGAATTAGGAAAATAAATCTGAATTTTACTCCCATAGTCATCCCACAAGAAGAGAAACAGAAGGCAGAGCAGCAGGACAGACAGCAAGAGTGTGAGCAAACACAGAGGTAGAGAAAGAGGGAGTGCAGGCCAGTGCCTCAGGACAGGAAGGAGGACTAAACCTGACAAGACCAGAGATACTTGAGAACACCCAGCATGACACCTTAAGAAGGCAGTGAGTCATACAAGAAAAAGAGTGCCCTGATTTTGTGGAGCACTCTACAGTATATAAAGCATTCAAAATAACATACATTAAAAGCAATAACAACAATGGCATCGATTTGGGGGAAAAAAGGTAGATACATCTGAGTATTTTTAGACCACAGCAAGTGGATGATGATGATGACGATGACGATGATGCATAGTATTTTTAAAGTAGATTTCATGTTTAGAACAGTTTCAGATTTAAGCCAGGCAAAGTTGCTCATGCCTGTAATCCCAGCACTTTAGGAGGCTGAGGCAGATGGATCACGAGGTCGGGAGTTTGAGACCAGCCTGGCCAATATGGTGAAACCCCGTCTACTAAACATACAAAAATTAGCCAGGCGCAGTGGTGCATGCCTATAGTCTCAGCTATTCGGGAGGCTGAGGCAAAAGAGTCTCTTGAACCCAGGAGGCGGAGGTTACAGTGAGACGAGATCGCACCACTGCACTCCAGCCTGGGTGACAGAGTAAGACTTCTTTAGGAAGGAAGGAAGGAAGGAAGGAAGGAAGGAAGGAAGGAAGGGAGGGAGGAAGGAAGGAAGGAAGGAGAGAAAGGAAAAATATACTAAGATGACTTGTGGCCGGGTGTGGTGACTCACGCCTGTGATCCCAGCAGTTTGGGAGGCTGAGGCGGGCAGATCACCTAAGGTCAGGAGTTTGAGACCACCCTGTATGACATGGTGAAACCCCATCTCTACTAAAAATACAAAAATTAGCCAGGTGTGGTGGTGTGTGCCTATAATCCCAGCTATTTGGTAGGCTGAGGCAGGAGAACTGCTTGAACTCAGGAGGCAGAAGTTGCAGTGAGCTGAGATCATGACACTGCACTCCAGCCTGGGGACAGGGCAAGACTGCCTCAAAAAAAAAAAAAAAAAAAAAAAAAAGAAGATTTACGGAAACATTGAGAAAACGGTATGGAAGTTTTCCTTATATTCCATACCCAGTTTCCTCTATTATTTCCACCATAAAGTAAGATAAAATTATATTACCTCCTACGTTAATATGGTATATTTCCCACTATGAATGAAAGAATATTGATAGGAAATTATCAACTAAAGTCCATAGTCTATTCAGACTTCCTTCATTTTTACCCAATGCCCTTTTCTATTCCAGGATCCCCTCCAGGTTACCACATTTTATTCTGTTGTCATGTTTCCTTAGCCTCCCCTTGGCTGTGTAAATTTCTCAGATTTTGCTTGTCTGTGATGACCTTGATGGTTTTAAAGGGTTCTGGGTCAGGTATTTTATAGGTTGGCCCATGATTCAAATTTGTCTGGTGTTTTTCTCATAATTAGATTGGGTTTATCGGTTTTAGGAAGGAAGACTACAGATGTAAAGTGCCATTTTCATCATATCCTATCAAAGGCACATAATATCAGCATGACTTATGATTGTGAATATTGACCTTGATTACCTGGCTGGGGTAGCGTTTGTCAGATTTTCCTACCATTTAGTTATTCTTTGTTCCTTCTTTCCATGTGTACTCTTCAGGAAAGAGAAACAAGGTCACTATGCGCAGCCAACACCTCAAGGATTGAATATCTACATAAATTATTGGAAATTCTGCATGGCAGACTGGTCTCTGTGTCATTTATGTATTTATTCAATTATTTATTTATATCTGCATGGTCTCATCAACATTTGTCTCATACTTTCAGTTATAATACAAAACTGCTTTATTCTGTTGCTCAAATTTTTTCAGCTTTGGCCATTTGAAGCGCTTTTGTTGGCTCCTGTGTCCCTTTGACATCTACCAATCAGTGTAATCAGTGTGTTTTTTGTGTGTGTGTGTGTGTTTATTTGTTTTGTTTTTAGCACTTCCTTGCTTTCTGGCAGTATAAGATGCTCCAGGTTCGTATAGGTAAATATATATTTCTTGCTTTAACCCTAGAATCATCCATCTCTCCAAGGAAACCAAGCTGCTTTAATTGGCGAATGGTATTACAAACCAAGGTCTGGCACTGGGTGTGCTCATTGTTACTGAGGTCATCAGCTTTGTAGTTGGCAAAGCATTTTAGAATTGCCAAAGTGTGGATGCCACCCATTATTACACTGCAACCTCATCACAGTTCTCAGGAGTATTGTGACCCTACTGTACCACTCAGGAAATTAGGTTCTGGGAGGTCAACACCAAGTCCAAGGTATCAAATCTAGTTTATGTTAAAGTGAATTAAATGTTTATAAGATGTTTCTCAAGTTTCACTGTACTAGATCCTGGCTTATAATAGTAAGTGAGCATATCTGGAACCTTCCATTCTTAATCTTACAATCTAATTTCCAAGATAGAATTTAAAATATAAGAACATATGTAAACATTCTAAAAATGGTTGGTCCTTTAAAGGAAAAGTACCCAGCACTGGAAGAGTAAATGACAGGAGCACTGACTCACAACAGAGAGGGGTAGAGGGGGCTTCATGAAAAACTGTGAATGTGATATTTAAGTTAAGATCTTGAAATAGTGAAAGCTGGGTAATGAATGGGGGCTGTTTTTCAGAGACAGACAAGTGTGTAAGTAACAAATGCAAAATACATTGAATTGGAAAGAAGCTTGGCATGTTCAAGAAACTAAAATAAGATCATGAAGGTAGAATGTAAAGGGGTGGATTGCTGTATGCAAGGATGGTGAGGTTTAGGTACAGCCAGACGAAGCAATACTTGTAGGATAACCAAGGTAAGAATTTTTTATTTTATCTTATTAGCTATGGAATGACACTAAAGTTTTAAAGCAGTGAAATGAAATGATAAAATATAGGCTCTAAATACATCATTTTGACTTACGTGTGGTGAATGAATAGGAAAAGGAGCAAGACTGAATTGAAGAAGACTGATTAGAAAAACATTTGGGCATTTGAGTAAGACGATGGTGGCTGAGTCTGATGTGTTTGAAGTGAGAATGAAAAGAAATGGAAGGACTGGAGAAGAGCTATTTATAAGGTAGCATAAAAGGTGGGAGAGGGAGCTTGAAAGAAAAACTAGTGAGATTGTTGAGCAGGACTGACAGCTCAGTTAGAGATGACCTGAATATATGTCATAAACAATACAGCCAAGTTCCCCCACTGTGTGATTATCTACAACTTTTTGGTTGTCAATGTGGAGAAGGTTGATAGGAAGGTTCATCTTGTGGGTTTGAAGTAGGAAGAGAGAACTAACATCGGAATCATGGGAACCAAGCAGGAGTGAAAGGAAAGTTATGTTCCCAGGGAGCTAAGTGTTGAGGGAAATTGAGAGTTTCGTGAGGTCAAAGAATATGGGAGGTATTTGAGCTAACCAGATAGTAAGAAAGTGTGCTTGATAAACAAATGGAACATGTTGACATGGAATATTAGAGCTGATATAGTTGTCGGTGTTGGAAAATTCCAAGGTGTGATGATAAAATGTGTGGCTTACATGAAGTGAAGAAGGTGGCTGGAGATGAGGAGGTGAAGGGAATGAGAGATCAGGGTGTTGGATGAAGTGGTTCTGTGGATGCTAAAGTCTGTTATGCTAATGACTGTAGTTGCAGTAGAGAAGGAGGCTTTGGGTGATGTTCTAGTCTTTAGTGACTGAGGAGGAACATCCACGGTGTAGTAACTGAAAGAAGTCAGAAGCAAGAAAGTAATACAGCCAGGTGTGAAACTCAACGGAGCAAGCTGGAGCCAGAGGCATTATTCTGTACCCACTATTTTAAGATCATTGTTAGTTTTTGGTACTTATTATACTCTCCATTCCAGAAACCTTGAATAGAAAAACTGAGGGCTCATAGATAAATCTTAAGGAAAAATTTAAACTCCTTCAGCCTAGGCAGTTAGTTATTCTATACCACCACACTTTGGAAATAGAAAAAAAAAAAAAGTGAATCCAAATCCTCCTTTTATTAATATCATTAGGAGCAATACTGTACCAGATATGGCACACAAGTTTTCCGAATCTCGGTGTCCTCATTTGTAATATAGTGCTAAAAATACTCATCACACAGAGGTTTTTATGAGAATCACATAGAAGTAGGCACGGAAAGTACCTAGCATAGAACTGAACCTTTCCAATGCCTCTGTTTTCCCATGTATAAATGGGGTTAATAATAGCATCCATATCATAGAAAATTTGTGAAGACTAACTGAGCCAATGTAGGTAAAGGTCTCAGATCAGCACTTGGCACAAGGTGAAATTTATATCAGCACTGGCTATTTTTATCACTAAAGCAAACACAAGGGAAGAAAAAACTTTGTACCCAATTGAGCAATGTTTGTGCTGAAATCATTTGTCTTCATTCATGGATTTAAATAATTTTTCAGCAAGAACTCGATGATCCCATCTTCAAGGAAATTAATTAAATAGATAGAGAAAAGGGGTCTTGAGAATCTGAATCTCTGTGCTTGGTCCCTGAGCTGGTTGGGAGCCCACACGGGGCCTCAGCCTCTGAGTCTTGCTTCTCTGTCCACAGCACCATGCAGGGCAGGGTGGGTGGGGGCGATGCCTTCCCCCACAAGCCTCTGATGGGCAGTGTGATGGGGAGAGCAATGCCCCTCACCCCACACCATTGCTCAGGGGCCTTCCTCTGGAGCCAGTCCTCCTTACCTCTGCTGGAGAGATGTCAGGCTATGAAGCCCCCCACAGGGAGATTGTACTGCCAGAAAGCACCCAGGCCTGCAGTGATTGGAGTTAATTGGCCTTTATTTAGTGTCAGGGCTGCTCTGATCTGCCTCATTAACCCTGGTGACCACATGGTGCTTTTTAATGAAGATCACTACCTTGCCCAATTCTCGATTTAAACAAAGGCACCTTTGAAAATCTCTAAATCCCACACTGATCAATTTCTACTTAGAAAAAAATCAAAGTGTTCTCTGCTAGGTGGTCAGGAGCGGCACCAGGATCTACCACCTTCATGCTTCTCAGGCCAAGCAGGTGACAAGACTGTAGTCAGGATCAGGAAGCAGCTCAAGACTCAAGGCAGGAGAATGCAGCACTGAAGCCAGGCAGTCTGTGAGGGAATCCCTATTGTCCTCACTCCCATGTGGAGTCAGAGCTGCATGAAAAGCCTCCTCTGTAGCTGCAGGACCACTGCAGATGAGGAGCTTCCTGTCGCTCTGCAGGACAATGGTTTTGGAGGATAAGATCCTTCTTAGGAAGCAAGATCCACGCTCTTTTAATACCAAGGGAGTCAGAGGGAAGATGGCGAGGAGAAGCTTGGGGTCATCCCTCTGATGAGATAAACAGGAAGAGAAGGAACAGCTCCCAATGCCTGTAGGCCCAGTGGGTTGTTAGAGGTGAGAACTAAGGAAGCTTTAAGTGCCAGGGGAAATAGGATAGAGTGGAGAATACTTTCACTATTCATAGCCATGACATTCTTCTCCAGGTTTTTGTAGCAATGTAGGTCCAATGTCATCAGATTTTCAGGTATTTCAAGAGAACCCAGGAATTTAGATTTGTGTAAAGTCTCAATTTTTATGTATTGGTGACTAATTCACTTTCTGTTGTTCTTAAATACTTGCGAGCCAGAACATTCTCAGTCAAATATACAAGACTGCCAGTCAAATGCAGCCTGGCATCTGTCTGATTGAGGCCTCTGAGCTGCAGCAGCAGACTCATGCCTTAGTTTCACCTCTTTTAATACAGCATCCGTTAAGTATAGACTAGAGCCAGACACCAGGCAAAGAGCTAGATAGTTGTGATCTGCCTTTAAGTGTCTTGTGACGAATGGGGAGTTTGGACAATTAAATGATCACTGCTATGTGATATATGCAAGGACAGGAATTAGCAGAGTCTTATAAAATGGTATAAAATTCAGTCCTAGACAGTCAGGGGTCAAGACCAATGTGGTCTTGATATCTCAGCAGAAGTTATTCTTTTTCAGTTTTTGTTTTTGTTTTTATTTTGTTTTGTTTTGTTGTTGTTGTTGTTGTTTGAGACGGAGTTTCACTCTTGTTGCCCAGGCTGGAGTACAATGACTTGATTGTGGCTCACTGCAATCTCCACCTCCTGGGTGTTCAAGCAATTCTCCTGCCTCAGCCTCCCGAGTAGCTGGAATTACAGGTGTTTGCCACCACGCCCAGATAATTTTTTGTATTTTTAGTAGACATGGGGTTTTACTACATTGGCTAGGCTGGTCTTGAACTCCTGACTTCAGGAGATCCAGATGCCTCAGCCTCCCAAAGTGTATACTTCTTATTTCTACTGTCTTCATGCTGAAATATATCCCAAGAAAAGTCAAGCACAAAAATAAAAGTTAAACAAAGAAAATTTTTTAAAAAACTTTCCATATTGATATATTGATCCACAAATTTGTGGCGTATTTTGTTTGTTCTGTCTCTAGTGAATACTTGTTTCAACTCCTGAAATTTTATTTCCTGGGTTGTCTTTGTAAACTACTCACGGGTCAAATGTTATGAGATAATTCCACCTCATGAACAGGAATTTAGCTTCATTCACTGTGTGGCTCTCGGGGATAACAGGCCGGGACCTCTGGAGAGGAAGCATTTCTTATTCTGACAGGTCACCTGAGACCATTTCTACCATCGCTATGGAGTTTATATTCACACTGAGCTTAGAGGGCCTCGTTCATTCCGGCAGCAAATGTTTTTGGGTGCAAAATGCCTTGCTGATAAGGTTACCACACTGACAAAAATGAATCAAGTGAAGGATAAATTGATTTGAATCTTAACCTAAGTCAAATGCAATAGAAAAAGTTACTTTTGAAAAGATGAAAGAATGTATTGCAAAAGCCAGTAGGGTTCTGACAGTGCTGCTCCATGTGCTTAGTAAACACAAGCATGCCTCTCAATTTCAGACTCAATCTATGTTTCCCACACCACTCAGAAGCAAGTGTGGGATGTGTGTTTTTCCTCCAGAAAATGCTTATTTACAACTTTTTCCCACTTCTGCCAGACAAGTGGGTCAGGATGTGGTTATTCATTATTTATTTTTACTTTCTCACTCAACAAATGTTTACTATTTATTTTATTTTTCATTCAACAAATATCCAATAGTATTTGCTACTATGAGCCAAGAGTTGAACTTTTCAGTGTATAAACAACATCTAAATCCTAAAAGATGGTGGGGATGGGAAAAGAATCTCCATAAGTACCCTCTTTTCCTGGGGACCAACTGGGGGAGCAGCCAGTGCAAATGAGTCTGCTTAGCAAGCACAGCAAAAAGGGAAGTGAATATCCAGCTCTATTCTCACATGGAAATCAACATGAATTCAATAACCCTTCATTGAACATCTGTCTACTGGATGTAATATCCTGTGCAGGGAGCTGGAAGGCCATATAAACGCCTTCCCCAAGGAGTTTATAATCTAGGAGAAAAGATGACATGTACATGAATAAAATACCAAATACAGAGATATGGGGCCAAAAAGAAACCTAAAATAAAGACCTTTGCTTAATAGTTTCAGAGAGGACAGACTTATGCTTGAGCATAGAGGATTACAAAAGGCATCAAGGGTCTGGTAGCCTTTGCTCTGGGTCTTGTGAATGGCAGGTAGGATTTTAATGGAGGTGGAAGGAAAGCACGATTCTAGAAATTAAGGAAAACACAGTGGGGAAGGGAGACATCAGTACTAACTATTATACTGAGACTTGCAGACAAGCCAGAAAATACAAACCAGGACTATTGAGGGCCTGATTAAAACTGTTAGGCAATAAATAATGCAAATATGAATGTGAAACAGCTTAGTAACATAAACTAAGCTTTGTTTTAGAATAATTTGACTGCTGTGTACAGAATGTACTGGAAGCAAGTGATCTAACAGCAGGGAGACCACTTAAAATGATGATGATCATAACTAATATTAAAACAAAGACAGTAATGGCAGCACTTATATTGCACTTACCGAGGGCCAGGAATTATTTTAAGCATTTTTACATGTAGTAACATATTGACCCCTCCCATTCATCCAAAAAATAGATACTATTATTGTCCCCACTTTACCAATAAGAAAGCTAAAACCAACTTTACATGCAGATGGTCACCCAGCATGGAAGGGCAGAGAGAGGTCATGGACCAGGAAGGCAGGCAGACACTTGCCTCACCTCTCCACTCTGCTCTCTCATGGAGGAGCCAGTTCAACATCTTGGTGAGAAATGATGACAATCTAAAACTGAGGAGTCACAGTGGGAATGGAAGGGGCAGAATTTACACATAGGGACTGGGAACAGAGGGAGTAGACAGAGGAGACCAAGCAGCTCTCACAAAGGTAGTAAAGTGACATGCCACAGTGTAGAGGATTTCAAAAACAAAGAAATTATTCCAGAGAGTTAAACAGTACTGAAAAGTCAAAGCAGATTAGAATTTTGAAAGAGCTAGTGAATGGACTAAAAGGAATTCCCTGGTGCCTGTTAGGTCAGTAGTTTTAGAGCAGGGGTACAGGAATACATTGCAAGCAGTGAAGAGTGGATGAGTAATAAGAAAGACGGGCCATTGGACAGAGATGATTCTGTTCAGATTTTCATGGTAAAGAAATAATAAAATCAGAAATAAGAGTAGGTGAAATTCTGATGGAGTTAAGTAAATGATACCTTTGCTATTACTACTATTACTATTATTGTTATTGCTAGTTATCAAGGTAAATCTTCTTTGCAGAAAAAGTAGGTAGAATGAAAATCAGCAGTAAATAGAAGGGAAGAGAAAACACATTTTGATTATTTGAACAAGTATATGAATATATCTGAATGGGCAGTCTCAATGCTCATTATAAATTACTAGAAATACCCAAGTGGTAAGTACCCTAGAGGGCTGCATTCAGATTCTGGTCTGAATTTTCGAGGATTCACCCTAAGGTTTGGTTTAAGCATAATAAATTCTCATTTTAGAATGAGACGAATCCCTGTATTCTAATGTTTTTCTGGGGGAATTAGTATCCAGTATTAGATTTTGGTAGCTGGTGGATCATGAAGCAACTAGGACCCTGTAATGGACTGAAGGTTTGTGTCTCTCCAAACCCATATGCTGAAATTCCAACCCCCAAAAGAATGGTATAAGAAAGTGGGGCTTATGGGAGGTAATTATGTCTTCAGTAATAGCTCACATAAGCAGAATTAGTGCCCTTATAAAAGGAACCCCCAAGAGCTCTTATTCTTTTTCTAAGAGGGGACACGCGAGAAGATGGCCACCTGAAGCCCAGAAGAGAGCCCGCACAGGAACCCAAACATGCTGGATCCCTGGTCTCAAATTTCCCAACCCCTAGAACTGTGAAAAATAAATTTACTTGTTATGAGCTACCCATTCTATGGCACTTTGTTATAAGCCCAAATTAACTAAGATATATCCTAACATCTGTATAGACAGCCCTTCATAAGGTGCATTCTACATGACACATGCTGAAATAGGTTCACTGGATTGGGCAGACATATTAGACCAGCTTTGCTCAGGAGAACAATGCCATAAGCAATGTTTCCCCTCACTTCCAAGGGCAACATCAAATTTTCAGCCTCCTTTTAATTTCTGCAGCTGGCACTGCAGCTGAAGGGCCAACAGCATTACAATCATTTCTGACATTCCCTGGTCCTTTATAGCTTACGGCAGGTTTTCTCATCTGCAATTTTAGCGTACCTTATAACAGTTCTCTTATGTAGCCAAGGCAGAGGGTGGGATCCTGTATTAGAGAAGTGAAAAACCAGACTGAGAGATGTATTTCCTTGCTCAAGGCCATTCACATAGCAGGTGGGCCAGCATTCACACTCAGACCCAGTGACTCTGAATGCCTTACTCTCTGAAAAAAAAAAAAAAAACTCCTTCTAAATATCAGCTCCTCTTTTTAGTAAAACCAAAACATGCCATCTTGTGATTCAGACTAAGATAATTTCCCTTTCTTTTTTTTTTCTGCTGTAAATGTGTTTGACCTCTTAGACATATTTAACCCCTCTTTTGGTCAGACTTCAATTATTGAGATTTATATTCAGTTGTTTATGCCAAAGCATTAGCATATCCCAGATTTCACTAGTAACCAGGAAAGCAGTAATTATACCGTTTGCCAAAAGAGTAGGTGCCCTCATTATTTATGTCCGGGAAAAAAGTTTGTTTAGATTGTTTTCATCCTTCGTGTTTTCTCTTTAGTAAATAGTTATCCAGCTAAATTATTCATCACATCATCAGAGTGCTTCCTGGAGAAAATTCAAAAACATGTTATAACACCCTCAAGAAATGCACGTCAAAGTCTGAATGATTACTAAAGCACAAAAATGGGGCATATCAGGCATTTTGCAGTATGTGAAAGCAAAATAGGCCAGTCTGGGAATGATCTAATATCACTGTCTTCAGAAAAGGAAGATGGTCACTGCCTCAAGTCTTTTCTTTTTTAAAATAAACCAGTTAACATAGAAACTGCCTTTTACATACAAGTGTAGACTCCATAGAGTAAGCAGTTATATGTGAAAACTGCCATGACAAAGGGGGACTAACCTCAAACATTTATTATCACAAGATCTTATCCTCTAGTTCTCATTCATATGTCATACTTTCCTGAGGAATAAATACCTGAGTGTTTCACAATATATGTTGAGTCAAAAAAAAAAAAAAAAAAAA
>NW_012105120.1:1911544-1914509 GCF_000951045.1 Mandrillus leucophaeus
TTATTTCCTGGGTTGTCTTTGTAAACTACTCATGGGTCAAATGTTATGAGATAATTCCACCTCATGAACAGGAGTTTAGCTTCATTCACTGTGTGGCTCTGGGGGATAACAGGCCGGGACCTCTGGAGAGGAAGCATTTCTTATTCTGACAGGTCACCTGAGACCATTTCTACCATCGCTATGGAGTTTATATTCACACTGAGCTTAGAGGGCCTCGTTCATTCCGGCAGCAAATGTTTTTGGGTGCAAAATGCCTTGCTGATAAGGTTACCACACTGACAAAAATGAATCAAGTGAAGGATAAATTGATTTGAATCTTAACCTAAGTCAAATGCAATAGAAAAAGTTACTTTTGAAAAGATGAAAGAATGTATTGCAAAAGCCAGTAGGGTTCTGACAGTGCTGCTCCATGTGCTTAGTAAACACAAGCATGCCTCTCAATTTCAGACTCAATCTATGTTTCCCACACCACTCAGAAGCAAGTGTGGGATGTGTGTTTTTCCTCCAGAAAATGCTTATTTACAACTTTTTCCCACTTCTGCCAGACAAGTGGGTCAGGATGTGGTTATTCATTATTTATTTTTACTTTCTCACTCAACAAATGTTTACTATTTATTTTATTTTTCATTCAACAAATATCCAATAGTATTTGCTACTATGAGCCAAGAGTTGAACTTTTCAGTGTATAAACAACATCTAAATCCTAAAAGATGGTGGGGATGGGAAAAGAATCTCCATAAGTACCCTCTTTTCCTGGGGACCAACTAGGGGAGCAGCCAGTGCAAATGAGTCTGCTTAGCAAGCACAGCAAAAAGGGAAGTGAATATCCAGCTCTATTCTCACATGGAAATCAACATGAATTCAATAGCCCTTCATTGAACATCTGTCTACTGGATGTAATATCCTGTGCAGGGAGCTGGAAGGCCATATAAACGCCTTCCCCAAGGAGTTTATAATCTAGGAGAAAAGATGACATGTACATGAATAAAATACCAAATACAGAGATATGGGGCCAAAAAGAAACCTAAAATAAAGACCTTTGCTTAATAGTTTCAGAGAGGACAGACTTATGCTTGAGCATAGAGGATCACAAAAGGCATCAAGGGTCTGGTAGCCTTTGCTCTGGGTCTTGTGAATGGCAGGTAGGATTTTAATGGAGGTGGAAGGAAAGCACGATTCTAGAAATTAAGGAAAACACAGTGGGGAAGGGAGACATCAGTACTAACTATTATACTGAGACTTGCAGACAAGCCAGAAAATACAAACCAGGACTATTGAGGGCCTGATTAAAACTGTTAGGCAATAAATAATGCAAATATGAATGTGAAACAGCTTAGTAACATAAACTAAGCTTTGTTTTAGAATAATTTGACTGCTGTGTACAGAATGTACTGGAAGCAAGTGATCTAACAGCAGGGAGACCACTTAAAATGATGATGATCATAACTAATATTAAAACAAAGACAGTAATGGCAGCACTTATATTGCACTTACCGAGGGCCAGGAATTATTTTAAGCATTTTTGCATGTAGTAACATATTGACCCCTCCCATTCATCCAAAAAATAGATACTATTATTATCCCCACTTTACCAATAAGAAAGCTAAAACCAACTTTACAAGCAGATGGTCACCCAGCATGGAAGGGCAGAGAGAGGTCATGGACCAGGAAGGCAGGCAGACACTTGCCTCACCTCTCCACTCTGCTCTCTCATGGAGGAGCCAGTTCAACATCTTGGTGAGAAATGATGACAATCTAAAACTGAGGAGTCACAGTGGGAATGGAAGGGGCAGAATTTACACATAGGGACTGGGAACAGAGGGAGTAGACAGAGGAGACCAAGCAGCTCTCACAAAGGTAGTAAAGTGACATGCCACAGTGTAGAGGATTTCAAAAACAAAGAAATTATTCCAGAGAGTTAAACAGTACTGAAAAGTCAAAGCAGATTAGAATTTTGAAAGAGCTAGTGAATGGACTAAAAGGAATTCCCTGGTGCCTGTTAGGTCAGTAGTTTTAGAGCAGGGGTACAGGAATACATTGCAAGCGGTGAAGAGTGGATGAGTAATAAGAAAGACGGGCCATTGGACAGAGATGATTCTGTTCAGATTTTCATGGTAAAGAAATAATAAAATCAGAAATAAGAGTAGGTGAAATTCTGATGGAGTTAAGTAAATGATACCTTTGCTATTACTACTATTACTATTATTGTTATTGCTAGTTATCAAGGTAAATCTTCTTTGCAGAAAAAGTAGGTAGAATGAAAATCAGCAGTAAATAGAAGGGAAGAGAAAACACATTTTGATTATTTGAACAAGTATATGAATATATCTGAATGGGCAGTCTCAATGCTCATTATAAATTACTAGAAATACCCAAGTGGTAAGTACCCTAGAGGGCTGCATTCAGATTCTGGTCTGAATTTTCGAGGATTCACCCTAAGGTTTGGTTTAAGCATAATAAATTCTCATTTTAGAATGAGACGAATCCCTGTATTCTAATGTTTTTCTGGGGGAATTAGTATCCAGTATTAGATTTTGGTAGCTGGTGGATCATGAAGCAACTAGGACCCTGTAATGGACTGAAGGTTTGTGTCTCTCCAAACCCATATGCTGAAATTCCAACCCCCAAAAGAATGGCATAAGAAAGTGGGGCTTATGGGAGGTAATTATGTCTTCAGTAATAGCTCACATAAGCAGAATTAGTGCCCTTATAAAAGGAACCCCCAAGAGCTCTTATTCTCTTTCTAAGAGGGGACACGCGAGAAGATGGCCACCTGAAGCCCAGAAGAGAGCCCGCACAGGAACCCAAACATGCTGGATCCCTGGTCTCAAATTTCCCAACCCCTAGAACTGTGAAAAATAAATTTACTTGTTATGAGCTACCCATTCTATGGCACTTTGTTATAAGCCCAAATTAACTAAGATATATCCTAACATCTGTATAGACAGCCCTTCATAAGGTGCAT
>NW_012105120.1:1915649-1919322 GCF_000951045.1 Mandrillus leucophaeus
ATTCTAACGTACCCGAGAGCAGGGCAAATTACCGAATGCTGAAATGAAATAAATAGCTGATCAAAGGAGAATTTTATTAATGATTTCCAATATTTTTCAGATTTTCCTCATTCTTTGTCTTCTCAAAAATGAGAATTCCTGTGTGGTTAAATTCATGTCCTAGTCCTTAAGTTAGAAAGCATCGCACAAATAACAGTTGCTATTAATTGAATGTTTTTATTATGTCAGGTACTTTACTTATATTATTAGCAATTTTTTAAAAATATTGAAAGCTAAGTGCCATGTTTCTCTTTTTGTAGTTGTAGAAGGTGAATCTCAGAGAGGCAGAATAATCCAGTCCAGATGACACTGGCCCTAAGAATAAATCCAAGATTTTGGAGTGGAGTTTTCTCTGTGTCTGCTCTTTTCACCAACATATATAAGTCTATTACAACAGGGGTCCCTAACCCTTGGGCCATGGACCTGTATTGGTCTTTGGCCTGTTAGGAATCAGGCTGCACAGCAGGAGGTGAGCTGCAGGTGAGTGAGCAAAGCTTCATCCATATTTACAGCCACTCCCCATTTCTTGCATTACCACCTGAGATCCGTCTCCTGTCAGATGAGCCACAGCACTAGACTCTCATAGGAGTGCGAACCCTATTGTGAACTACACATGCGAGGGATATAGGTTAGGCTCACCCTATGGGAATCTAATGCCTCATAATCTGTCACTGCCTCCCATCCCCCACAGATGGAACCCTCTAGTTGCAGAAGCACAAGCGCAGGGCTCCCACTGATTCTACATTATGTTGAGTTATATAATTATTTCATTATATATTACAATGTAATGATAATATAAATAAAGTGCACAGTAAATGTAATACACTGGCTAGGCGCGTTGGCTCACACCTGTAATGCTAGCACTTTGGGAGGCCGAGGAGGGCAGATTGACTGAGCTCAGGAGTTCGAGACCAGCCTGGGCAACAAAGTGAAACCCGGTCTCTACGAAAACACAAAAAATTAGCCGGGCGTGGTGGTGGGCGCCTGCAGTCCCAGCTACTCGGGAGGCAGAAGCAGGAGAATTGCTTGAACCCAGGAAGTGAAAGTTACAGTGAACAGAGATCAAGCCACTGCACTCCAGCCTGGGTGACAGAGCGAGACTCCGTCTCCAATCAATCCATCAAAAAATAAATGTAATGCAGTTGAGTCATCCCGAAACCATCCCCCACTCTCAGTACCCTCTGGCCGGTGAAAAAATTGTTACCCACAAAAATGATTCCTGGTGCCAAAATGGTTGTGGACCACTGCTTTACATCATCATACATACTAATAGAACCCTTCTAAAGCAAAATACTTTTGAGAATTCAAAGTAGAGAAGAAAATACAAACAAAATAATTTAGATTGAGAAGACCACCTATTCCATCATCCTTATTTTTCTGACTAGGCAATGGCACTCCAAAAAGAGGAAGTCAACTACCCAAAAATAGTTCCAGAACCTGGGTCTCCAGACTTCTAATTCAATGCTCATTTGGCTCACTCCTCCATCTTTCTAAATTCTAGATTTCTCTTACAATCTACAGAGTTGATGCTATGGTTTTCATAAGTACACTGAAGAACTTAACAGGTAGATTAAGGTAATAATCTTTTCAAAGAGCTCTGAAATTATCTGAGCTTCAGATAAAACAGCCATAATTAGGTTCCCTGCCAGGTGAACAGCATGAATGCTATTGTCACTGTGCAAGCCATGGGAAAGAGTTACAGGACAAAGGAAAAAAATCACAATGGTGTCTTTCTAGGCTTTTAGGTAAAATGCCTGTTGATAATGGAAAGAACACAGGATTCCAAATTTCCTTCCCAGATCTCATTAAGCAACTATCTGCACACCTTCTTTTTTTGACTATTAATCTCCTTGAACCGATTCAGAAAAATATTGCATCATAATTAATATTAAAACAGTCTAACAAAAATTTCCAGGCAGATCTTTACCTCAAGGGGAAATTTCTCCTATTAAAGACTATCCTTGAAAATATCACTAAATCTTGCGTAGCAATTTCTCTCCTTTTCTGTATAATGATATAGCTATTGTACCCAAAAGAAAAGAAATATAAATTTTACTTACCATCAGAGCTCAGTTAGCAGTTACCTCAAAGTTAAAAATTTGTGTAGTAGCTGGAAGTCAAGATCTATGTTTCTTTAAAAAATTAACTATGGGAAAGTTGGGGTAACTTATTTACTTAAACTTTATATAATCATGACAATTCAGACTGAAAGACAATTATTTTCCTTCAGAATATGAATACATTGCTGAAATTTCTTCTAATTTCTAGGAATACTGTTGAAAAGTGTAAAGTCATTCTGAGTACTAATCATTAGGATTTCACTTAATCTTTATATCTGAAAACCTTAAAATTTTTGTCTTTAACCCTAGTATTATGAATTTTCATAAGTATGTGCCTTCAGCTTGTCTTTTTTAAATTTTAAATTGTGTTGGGCACTTATATTGTAAATTTAAGTTACATTTTCTTTTATCATTTCTTTGATTATGTCTTCTCCATTTTCTGTTTATTTTCTGCTATTAGAGATATTTCTAGTTATCAGTAATGAACACGTTTCCAATACTAGAAGGCTTTGCATTTACTAGAAGGCTGTTTGATTTTTTGCATATTTTGATTTTTGCATATTTACTAGAAGGCTGTTATATTTTTCACATATCCAGTATTTTTACTTCTGGTTTGATTTCCTCTTCTGACAACAAATGACTTTAACTTTGGAGTGGGTCTCTTTTACATGCAGTAAAAGTTGTATGAAGGAAATGTGTGAAGCTCAGCAAAGCCCCTTCAACACAGTGCGCAAGAAAATTTTGTGGGAGGAAATAAGTACGCAATGCTTTCTGTTTGAGAGTTTTGCTTTGTTTGCTTTTCTTAAGGATCAAGTAGGTTCAACCTCAGGCTTAAGCACGATCCGTAAACGGAAGTCCTTAACATTTTCTGTTCAAAAGGCTCAGACTGTAGGTAGAAACTCAGGCAAGGAGTATCATTGAGAAACAGACAGCGCATTTGCCAGTAGACTTCCCTTTCCAGCAAATCAAAATTTGTAAATAAGGCAGAAGTGGCCAGATGGGTGGTGAATGGGTTCCCTGGCTGTGATGTACAGAAACACAACATTTGGGAAACACATGTACTTCACTTTCTCTGTCTTACTCTCTCTCACACTCCCACCCTCTCTCTCCACCAAATCTCCTCCACAAGAATTCCAACGTCTTCTTCTACAGTACAAGTAATTAGTTCTTTCCCCAATTTTGAAGATGCAAACCTCTCCAGGTCTCAGCTAAACAATAACATCAGCTTCTGCACTCCTTAGAAAGAATGTTGTACCTATAAATGACTTTTTTCTTATTATTTTATAAATAAATCATTTTAAATTGGCTACATTTCACTTAGCATATAGTGGTTACTCAAAGGGAAAATACAAGCCCAATAGAGGGGCAAATATCATTGTCTGTTCTATTTACAGAAATGTTCTTTGTCCCTAATACATTTTCTGGCCCTTGATGGGTACTCAATAAAAATATTCCTGAAACTGCAGGTTTCTAACTTTTCTGGAGACATAATTTAGACACTATCTTTTGCAAAAGATATTCACCTTAAATAATTTAGAATTTTATGACAAGAAAATTCCAGACGTAGAAAACAA
>NW_012105120.1:1924112-1924645 GCF_000951045.1 Mandrillus leucophaeus
AAAGACACAGAAAAATCTTTAGATAATGTGGTGTAACCTGGCCGGGCGAGGTGGCTCATACCTGTAATCCCAGCACTTTGGGAGGCCAAGGCAGCTGGATCACCTGAGGTCAGGAGTTCGAGAGCAGCCTGGCCAATATGGCGAAACCCTGTCTCTACTAAAAATACAAAAGTTTTCCAGGCATGGTGGCACATGCCTGTGATCCCACCTGGGTAACAGGGTGAGACTCCCATCTCAAAAAAAAAAAAATATATACACACACACACACACATATATATATGGTGTAACCTGAAAATAATGCACTAAAAATAAGTGGCATAGGCCTTATAACAGAGGAAATTCATAATTAGATATATGCTGTATCCTATATAGCTCAAATAAATAGTTGCATAAGTCTATGTGAAAATATGTACTTTAGCTGCAGAGTCATTTATGATAGTAGAGGGTTAGAAGAAAACCAGTTTTCCATTACTGGAAAGAATTATGCAGGAATGAGAAGTGATAGATTATATGCTAACACAACAATGTGAGCT
>NW_012105120.1:1927275-1929820 GCF_000951045.1 Mandrillus leucophaeus
TCAGCTTCTGCACTCCTTAGAAAGAATGTTGTACCTATAAATGACTTTTTTCTTATTATTTTATAAATAAATCATTTTAAATTGGCTACATTTCACTTAGCACATAGTGGTTACTCAAAGGGAAAATACAAGCCCAATAGAGGGGCAAATATCATTGTCTGTTCTATTTACAGAAATGTTCTTTGTCCCTAATACATTTTCTGGCCCTTGATGGGTACTCAATAAAAATATTCCTGAAACTGCAGGTTTCTAACTTTTCTGGAGACATAATTTAGACACTATCTTTTGCAAAAGATATTCACCTTAAATAATTTAGAATTTTATGACAAGAAAATTCCAGACGTAGAAAACAAACAAAACGGGGGACATCCACAATTAAAGTTGGATTGCATTTCTGAGTGTCTTCTTAAAATATCACTTGTATTGCACATGTTCTAGTTTTTCGCATCCCACCGTTAGGAAAGGCTTACAACAAATTATTTTAAAAGAATATCATTCACTGTATAAATATTGTACAGTTTTTCCCAGATAAAAATATTTTCCTCATTGAAAAAAAGAGCTTATTGTTTCTTTGAAGAAACACGTTAATATAAACTGTATCAGCCAGGTATGTGCTGTGAATTTACATCAAATAATCTTCAATTTGGTGGGTTTCTAACTGTCTCAGAGTCATATGGTGAGAAAGATTCTTCCAGTCCACTCCAGGAAATGCTACTGAGCGGCTATCTGTTGCTTTACACAGATGGTAATTGACAAATATGTATATTAGGAAGACTTTGCAATGTACTTCCAAAAGAAAAGTCATTCTTTAATGCCAAAATATTCCATTCTTGTATTCTAAATAACTGGGGGCATTTAACCTCCATTACTTAATATAATTAGTTTGACACTGATATAATTAGTAACCACCACAAAAGAACAAAGATTACAAGATCACTGTAAATAAATGACAATTATTTTACTTCTCTAAAGAAATAAGGACTTACCTCTTTTACCATTAGTCATAGGCAGACAATTTAAAATGTATTATGTGCTAAACTAGCTATTAATAAAATAAACAATGTGTCTTCCTTATGGTTAATGTTTAGCTTAGTTGTCCTTAATGTAAGAATCTGGGAATAGTGATGGAAGACAGAAGGAAAAATTTTAAAAAATTAATAGCTGAGGGCCCAGTTAAGCTACGCACAAAAGATACCCCTTGCATACTGTCAGATACAGACATTTTACTGATAAGGACACAAGTTTAGAATTGTAATTCAGCTAGATTCTCAAAGTAGGAAATGTCAGAGCTGAAATTTGATCTTCTGTGTGGCAAACTCTCCTATACACTACTGCTCCCCTCTCAGTTATGACAAAGAAATTATCTTTCAGTGTTTTTTTTATACATTTTATCATTTAGATGCCATCTATAATTCAAATGCAGTGTTGTCTTTTGGCAATTTTTTGCCCTCACTCCTTAAAGTATATCACTTCTCTAATGTTCATAGAAAAGTATAAATTATTCTAGCTCAGAGAATCTACAGGTGTCTTATTTTCTCCCAAAAACTCAAGGAATTTCATCTCCAAAATGTGTGCACCCTTAAAAAGAACGTTTCCTCTTGCAGTTTGTCTCCACAGCATTTGCTTAAGAAAGTTACAAAATTATAAGAATAAAACATTGTAACAGAGTATTTTTAAAAAAAAAATCTTAGAGGCTTCTACTTGCCTATGCCATAATGTTGTCAAAAATAAAATGACCCCCACAAAATTGGAGCATTGAGCAAATGAGGGAGAAGAAAACTGAACCAATAAGAATATTATTAATAAAAACTGACAGAAGTCTTCTCTAAACACACTTGTATCCACATTCATAAAGAAAGATCTAATGCCATTCCATTTGACTGAAATCCAAATCTGTTGAACTTTCAGACAAAGTAAATGGCCTATTTATTCTGGAACGAACTACATAATCAACTAAGCATTTCACTTGAGGCCATCTTCCTCCACTAGATTGTCCCCTGAAATAGCATCAGACATTTCTCTGTGGACACTCGAGTGACTGACTGAAAAGTCCTTTTCCCCTAATGGAATTAGGAACCATTTCAGAGTCTTCATCTTCCCTTAAGTTCTACCTCATGCTTCAAAACTTCCATTCTTCAAAAATTCTTAAGCAATCATCATTTAGTGGAAAATAATTCTATTAAAATCATATAATGCTATAATAAAACATGCATCTTTATGTATCTGAAATCTACACTTTCATGTTCGTATTTGGAAAAGAAAGAAGTCTGTTAATGATTATTTTTTGTTCCAAATGCATATAATTAACCAATTCAAATAAATTATCTTTAATAGAGAATTTCTCTTTAATTTCAGTTTTCCATTTAAACTGATAAAATCATATAATATATCGATAGTGGTATATTAATTGCTGGGGGGAAGAAGTTTTATTTTTCCTTTAATTATTTAATGTAAAATCCTATGTCATGTCAGTTCCAATGAGAACTCTAGGCTAAAGCAGAAAGAACAAAAGGAAATGTGCCTTTACAGACTCGCACAAATAGGA
>NW_012105120.1:1931095-1941063 GCF_000951045.1 Mandrillus leucophaeus
GTAGAGGGTTAGAAGAAAACCAGTTTTCCATTACTGGAAAGAATTATGCAGGAATGAGAAGTGATAGATTATATGCTAACACAACAATGTGAGCTGAAAAGTAGAATGTTTAATCATAAAAGTGGAAACTAGCATGAAGTAAACAAAAAAAATACATGTAAGAACACACACAAATCCAAATGTACACATAATATAAATTAGAATGGTTTTCTCAAGGTTGTAGGGGAAAGGGAATGGAGAATGGGGAAAAGTGTTGGGGTAGAGAAAGAAAAAGAACTGGATGATGCAAAAAATCAGAAGGCAATCAGCAATGAAAAGAACCTGAACTTTGATGTTTAAGAAACTTGCAATCAAATCCTTACAGTCACTTACTACCAATGTGACTGAACAAGGGACTTTTCTGTATGACTCTTTCCCCACTGGCAAAATTGAGATAATAGTTGTTACCTCATGGATGATGATTTAATGAGCAAAAACTTGATATTTTACGTACTCAATAAGGACTTTTTTTTTTCTTTTTAAGCTTTTTTAGAACAGGCATTTATATTTGTCTCTGTTACAGGATTGTTATCCTTATTGATGCTTAGAATGTAGTCTGAATTCAAGTTTCTTTTGCTGAATTCTAAAATGGGAAAACAACATTACAAGAGGAATATTCAAGAGCTATGGGCAAATTCAGGCTTTGTAAAAGCATTTTATAATTCCAATTAAAATCGAAATCCTTGTTTTGTATATCATTTTGAGATGTGCAGCTAAAGTGGAATATTAACTTTAAGATTACTACCAATATATTAAAATCAGTATCTTCAAATTTAAGATTACAGAGAAATACTGAGATTGCTGAAAGATATCTTAACATGTTTCTTTTACAAATTGTAACCTGAAACCAACACTTTTTCTTATTACATTTTGCCATGTACTAAACCTCAAAGAGAATTCTCCAAGCTCTTTGAAAATTAAAATGTTAAAGAGTAAAGCAATAAAATGCTTTTACTTTGTCCTGTTACTAGATTTGGGAAAAGCATCATCTTGAGAGGATCTTATCTTCTTAAAGTCATGTAAGAACCTATGTTCATTTTTCAAATCATTGTTATATTCACAGTCTTCTTAGAAAATATACATTTCTATTTACAGGCCAGAATTTCAGCCAGCCATTTATACTCAGAGGAAAATATGCTGGGGAGAGGTAAATTTGCCTAAAAGTATTGTTGATTGATTGAATGATTGATTCATTCAATAATAATATATTAAGCACTACTATATAGCAAAAAAAAATGCACTGGGGCTGAGCATATACCAATGAATGAATGAAGCAGACATAGTTCAGCCTTCACAGAGTATACAAAGTAATAGGAATGTCAGACAAAAATAAGTAAATGCTTGCTATCTATCCATCTATAAAATTACAAATTGTTGTAAGAATAAGCAGGAAAAACAGGACTCTAAGAAAAGGAATGACAAAAAGAACAGAGTATTCATGGAGATCTCCAACAGCATAATTTTAACTGACACCTGATGGATATAGAAATGACCTTTGTGAAGAGAGGCAGAAAGATTTACAAGGAGGAGGCATAACACGTTCAAAAGTGCTGAGGCAGAAAATAATTTGGTCTTTAAAACATCAGTTCATGGGACCTTGAGCCTGGTATACCTTGAACAAACTCCAAGATATGCAATTAATTTAGAGGCATCTCCATGACAGCCTGTAGACCACTGCATAGGGATTTGATATCATGTCAGTCTTCATGGGAAATCATTAGGAGTTTTTGAAAATACATTGATATATGTGTTTAAGAGTTCTAGATTTTTTTTAGGCTGGGCGCAGTGGCTCACTCCTGAAATCCCAGCACTTTGGGAGGCCTAGGCGGGTGGATCACAAGGTCAGGAGATCAAGACCATCCTGGCTAACACAGTGAAACCCCATCTCTACAAAAAATACAAAAAAACTAGCTGGGTGTTGTGGCGGGCACCTGTACTCCCAGCTACTCAGGAGGCTGAGGCAGGAGAATGGCGTGAAGCCTGGGGGTGGAGCTTGCAGTGAGCCCAGATCGTGCCACTACACTCCAGCCTGGGCAACAGAGCGAGACTCTGTCTCAAACTAAAAAAAAGAGTTCTAGTTTTCATATGGAGAAGGAGGTAGAGGGCAGCCAGGACGAAGATTTTTCAATCAGACCAGGGAAAAGAAAATTATCATTCGGGTTAAGCAGATGACTGAGAAACTAAGTGAGAAGTGGACGGAGTAAAGATTTCTGAGGCCTTAAGGATGCAGGAAACAGCAATAATGACTCAGAGTTCTGGCTTCCACAGTGTGGCAGATTGTAATGCAATGCACAAGGATGGCAAAGACTGAATGAGGGGATCAGAAATCACGGGGAGCAGGAAATTTAAAGGAGCACCCTGGCTTTCATACCCCTAGAGACTACAATTCAGGTAACTGAGAAGCAGGGCTTCCCTTAGCAGTTTGGAGTGGAAGTCACAGGCCTTGGTTGTGAACAAAACTGACCTCTACTGACCACTTCCAGTGAGTTATGGGCCGTGCCAGCTCCTTCCAGTCATGCTTGCGATCTCATTTACTTCTACTACAGTCCTGGAAGGTGGCTGTGATTAGCTACATTTAAAAGATGAGGAAATTAAAGGTCATCTTTTGTATCTTGTTCAAAGTTCTTTAGTAAATGAGAGTTTAGAGTCTAACGTCTAACTGTAAAAGTACAGTGTCCAGACATACCCTCAATTTACTGATTAGAAACAGTGGACACATGAAACTATTGAGAGTAAGGTATGTGTGTGTGTGTGTGTGTGTGTGTCTGTGTGTGTCTGTGTGTATGGCTGGCACGGATGGGGCATGCTACATAATGCTCATCATAGATCCAGTTCTATTGTCATCTATGAAAAGCAAGGAGGCAAGTCTCTGTTAATGTAGAGGCACAATGCGGACTCATTCATGCATGATAAAACGTCTACCAAGTGACACACACTGGACAAGTTTCCAGGTCAGCAAAAGAGGCACAATCCCAACTACTATGCAGCTCAGAGCCTAGCAATCTGTCATTCTCGAAATACAATTTTCTTTACACAATGCCACCCAGTAGGCTAGATTAGCCATGCACATACATGATTCACATACAAGGTCAAAATGCTGTGTGCTACGGGAGATAAGGCACCAGGTGAGATAGAGCTCTATGAGAGATAAACTGCTATGGGTGGCAAAACAATATAGGCCTTAAGAGCAGTGGGAGATTACTTGGGATGGAAAGGTCACAAAAAGCTTTCTTTATCGATTAAGTAAATGCCTGGAACATAATAGGGTCTGAACTAAATGATACTGGAAGATGTAAACAAAATCCAATTTTCCCCAAAATTAATTGATAATGTATAAATAGAGATGTTAGAAAAATAGTTAAACTGTTTTAATACTGTATCTAAGGCTCAGAATAAAGAAGATCATACTCTAGTCCAGAGGTTGGCAAACTTTTCCTGTAAAGGGGCAGATAAGTTATTTTTCAACTTTGTGAACTCCACCATCAATATCCATCAACTCAGGGCTAATATTTTTGCAGGAAGACAGTCATGAACAATATGTACATGAATGGGTGCAGCTGTGTTCCAAAAAATTTGTTGCTTACCAAAACAAGTGGCAGGCTGGATCTGGCCCTCAGGCCATCGCTCGCTAACCCCTGCCCAACTCATTGCTCCCCAAATTTAATAGAATTATCTGTCACTCAAGTTGCTGGGAATGCAAGGAAGACACTGAGTCTAATTAGGATATTTCACACACAAAAATTATTGGAGAGAGCAGTTGTAAGTTGAGACTGTAATCAAGTCCCCTCTCTTGAGTGTTTCTGCCAAAATAAGAAATATAAACACATCCCGATTACGGAGTAACATGACAAGCACGGCTGAAGGAAGAAAGTTATCAGTGGAGACCCGCTGCATAGCATGGTCACAGCCACGGCAGGTAAGGTGAAGTGGAGACAGCCTTGCCAGCCAGCCATCTCAGCTCTCTTTCCAGCCTCTCCTGACTTGACTTGGTATAAAGATCTTAGTAAGCTGAGATCACTAATAGAAGTCCAAATCCCAGTTAACTTTTACGATGCTGTCCCTGCTGTGGTTCTCTCTCATTTTTCTCTTTCATGTTTTGTTGATAATGATTGCCCTATTTTGAATAAAATATCGTAACAAATTGAACTTAAATCATTCATTCAACAATGATTTATTGGGTATGTCCTGTATGTTCCTACCCTTGAGTGTCTATAATGTTACTACTCTGTGATGGAACTGGAGATCTGATGGTGAGAAAACTGTTCATATTATCCCTACTCTCCTGGAACATAACGTCCAGATGACAAAACACAAAATAAGGTCACAAGTAAATATAATTGCAACAGTGATCAGCTGCTTTGAAGGAAACAAACTGCTGAAATGGAAAATACTATAGGAAGGGAATAATTTAGACAGAGTAGACAGAGACAGTTTTTCTATGGAGATCTTTATTTAATTAAATTTCCTTTAAATCAAGACCAGGAAAACGGTTCCAGAACCTGATAAAAGACCATTGGTATTGGAGCGTAATGAATTGCGGAGGAAAGAAGAGTGAAAAAAATTATGTTGGAAAAACCAGAGAACAGAACAGGTTATGCTGGGAAGGCGTTTGGACCCTGGTAAGGTTTGCATGTTTCATCCTCAATACAGCTAGAAATCAGTGAGAATGGCTTTGAGCTGGGGAGTGATGTAGTTTGTTTTACCAATATTAATCAAAAATGGTTTGTACAGCAGCTAGGAGTATAAATGCGGAGAATATGATGGAGGGGGTACTGTGACAGAAAAGGGGTAAGATGAAAGTGGCTTGCTTGGTGCAGGGTGGTGGTGGCAGTGGCAGTAGAAGTGTAGGGAAGTTGCCGAATTTGAGATTTATGTTGAAGGAAGAACCAAGTTTTGTGGAAGGGTGGATGGTTAAAAGGTTCTTAAGTGTGGGTGTAAGCAGGTGGTTGTGGGATTGGAAGGCAAGGGTAATGGAATTAAAGAAGCCAATGGTTTCTGGTTTGACCTCCTGGTTGCCTGATGGTGCCATTTATCTTGAAAAGGAAGATTGGGGGAGAAGCAAGAGTGGGGAGGAGAACCAAGAGGTATGTTTTGGACATATTTGAAAATTCATGGGGCAAAGAGGCAGTTAGATACACAAGAGTGAATGTCAGGCAAGTCATTAGAAGATAGATGGCATTTTAGGCTACGGGATGGAAAGTCATGATAGGAAGAAAGTGAGGGAAAAGAAGGCCCAGAATAAGGTTGTATTGCAGATAATTGTGTATTTAAATTGTCTGTACCTTGTGATGTTTTGATATCTTGGAAAATCTTTCTAACTGGGGAAGAGATCGCCTTTGCCTAAGGCTAGTCAATTCTTAAGCTAGAAAAGGGATCAGCCTGAAGCATGCTGTAACATGCAAACTAACCAACCCAGAGCCACACTTCCGTTACCTTGCCCATATACCCCGGAAACAATATTCTTCTGTCTTAAGCAACCCAGGGCCAGGTACCAGGCAACTAGAGAACACTGCTATTTCCCAAAGTCTGGAGAAATTATTCAAAGTAGTCCTAAATTGTTCATCCTACCCTGCCTTACCTTTCTCTCAGAAACCCCAATAAAGGCCATGCCTTACAACTTACCTTGCTCCTGTTTCTGCCTCCTGACCACTCTGGTCTTCCCCATGTTGCCATGTATGGCATGCCTCCTGTCTCTAGGACCTGTGAGTAAAAAATACTTTATTTTCTTGAGTCTCTCCTGTGTCTCCTCTTGTAGCCTCATCTGGCCAATTGTCTCATAAACACATACAAAACAAAATTTCTGAGAAATCACAATATTTATAGATGCAGCAAAAGAGAAAAACAATGAAAGTCTGTATTAGTAACCAGAAAAAAGGTCAGAAGTCTGAGGTACCTAAGAGAAGACAGAAAAATGAGATCTGGAATTTGAGAAGCGCCTGTTAGGAGAAGAGCCATCTCTACTGTAAGCACAAGCAACAGAGAGGGAATGGGGATGTCAGGAGGGCATCCCAAGGACAGCATATAGGATTTTGTCACATTTTTCCTCCAACGATCACAGAAAACTGTGATCCATATCCACTATTTTTTGTTCCAAGTCTCTGATAAGTCAGTCATCCAATCCATGTTAAAACAGGCTGGATTCTTGCATCAGAAGACCTAATTTATATTTTTACAAGATCCTTTTAGCTGCTTCCACCAAAGTCCCTTTCCCCCTGCATACACTGGAGCTTATATTGCATATTCTATTATTATGATATATAAGGTGTGTTTTCCCTGCTGGACTTCGGGGCTTTGAGAAAAGGGACTCTATTTTTCCTTTCTCTATCCTTCCAGCCAACTGAGCATCTGATTCTTTACAAAAGTGAGAGACCTACCGTAGTAGGGCCTCCAAATTTCTAACACTTGCTCTTAGTCCTACACTTAGAGCTTCAGTTCATGTAGGAGTCAGTGAAGACTAAGTGTGAATAGCACAGAAACTTGAAAGATAAAGTTGAAAGCAGTTTCTTAAAGATTTTTTTAAATGTTCTTAATTCAGAAACCATTAATCCAATTTAAGAGAAAACTGTTTAAAAATTTTAGAGAATTTATGAAGACATATCTTTAATGAAGAAAAACACAATGATATGTAACATTTTGAAATCAATCATGTTTTAGCAGTCTTCTATTTGCTTACTAGTTTTTACTAATAGTTTTCACACACTGAATTAAGTTTCCTGCAACTAATATGTTTTCTTCTCTTTTGCCCTGAAACTTCTGTAGATTTTCCATTATGGAATGTGAGTCTATGTTATGTGATGCATAGATATCCATTCCTATTGATTTCTTGTGAAAATAAATAACTTTCTTACTAAATTTGATAAATAGTGCCCTTAATAATATGGTAGATATTTTCAGAATCAGTTATATTGTGTTTTGGTATGCCTTATGATGATACTAGTTTTTTTTTCCTTCAATATTTCACTTCGTTCTTTTTGTGCTTGTGTTACTATTAATAATTTATTATTAATAATCTGAAGGTCTCAGGTTTTTCTATTACCTTTTGTGCTATCTTTTAAATACAATGTGATATACTTTTTATTTTTTATTTTTTTGAGACGGAGTCCCGCTCTTGTCACCCAGCCTGGAGTGCAACAGCACAATCACGGCTCACTGCAACCTCTGCTTCCTGGGTTCAAGTAATTCTCCTGCCTTAGCCTCCTGAACAGCTGGGATTACAGGCACCTGCCACAATGCCCGGCTAATTTTTGTATTTTTAGTAGAGACGTGGTTTCACCATATTGGCCAGGCTGGTCTCAAACTCCTGACTTCAGGTGATCCGCCTGCCTCGGCCTCCCAAAGTCCTGGGATTACAGGCATGAGCCACTGTGCCTGGCCAATGTAATACTTTTAATCCGGTATTTCTTTTTCTTTATCTATTATCTACTGACCTTTCACTGTAATACTGACAAAATTTATACCTCCACTTATTCTCCAATCACTTCTCTTATTGCATTACCTAATTTTAACTGTTTACACACTTTGTTTTACTACATTTTTATGCCTTTGTATGTTTATGCTATGTTATTTAATACATCACCATTAAGTGGCATTTTTTTGCCTTCAGCTATAAAAGATGAAGAATTCACCATATGTATCCTGCCTCTCATCTTCTCTTCCACTTTTCGTCCTAAATTGTATCAGATAAATTTTTTCAATGTTACTATCCTTTGTAACATTTTCATTCTGTTCTGTAAACATAATTCTCAGAAATATTTTTACTTATTACTACAGTTAGAAATATTTAATATTTTCAACATATTTAATGTTTATCAACAGTTCTTTTGCCATAATTCCTCTATTCATTTTTATTGTCAGAATATTTTTAAAGGAATCTGGCAACTAGATTCTGAGCAGTACTACATGTTGAAAACTGTTTGTCAGTTGCCTTACTTTAAAAGATACCCTGACTGAGTTTAGGAACATGGGTTACACTGCCTTTTCCTGAAAGCACTGGAGAGGCACTGACCTGTTCTTTTCCTAATGTGGAATGTTACTGAGAGGAATTCTGAGGTCACTCTTTGTTTAGGACTTAATCTCCTTTCAGATTCCCCAAAAGATTCCCTGTTCCAGTTGGCCTTCTATATTGGTGGTTTCTGAATACATACCCCAAAGAACTTGAGCATCAGTGGATTTTGGTATCTTCTGGGAACACTGGAAATAATCGCTTGAAGATACCAAGGGATGATTGTGTTTTGAAAGGCAAGTGGATTAGGATATTGATGGTGATCATTTTGCATAACTATTTTCATAATGTTGGGCTTCCAAACAAAAGATTAAAGTCAAAAATGTTTATTCTCAAAACTTCTTCACATCTGGAAAAAGTAACTTTAAACTTTTTTTTCTCCATATGTTCATCTTCCTTTTCAGGCATACCACTTATATGTATGCTGAACTTTCCTGTTTTCTGTTTGGACTTTTCTAACAAATTATTTTCATTCATCTACCCTGACAATTGTTTTAACTCATTGTTCATGTTAATCTATTTTGCTTCATTTTTTCAATCTTCACATGCTTTTTGATATTTTCAGTTTCTATTCTCCCTTAGGTTATTTCCAATGTATCTTTAGATTTAACATTCTTTTCTACTATTCTTCCCTATACTTAATAAGGTTTCCCTGTGTCCCCAACTAAAATCTCATCTTGAATTGTAATCCCCATGTGTTGGCGGAGGGACCTCATGGGAGAGACCTCATGGGGGCAGTTTCCCCTATGTTGTGCTTGTGATAGTGAGTGAGTTCTCACAAGATCTGATGGCTTTATAAGGGGCTTTTCCCCACTTCACTCTGCACTTCTCTCTCCTGTTGCCATGTGAAGAAGGACATGGTTGTTTCCTCTTCTGCCATGATTGTAAGTTTCCTGAGGTCTCCCCAGCAATGCAGAACTGTGAGTCAATTAAGCCTCTTTCCTTTATAAATTACCCAGTCTTGGGTAGTTCTTTGTAGCAGCATGAGAACAAACTAATATATTAATTTTCTTGTTTTATCTGCTTAAGAGTCATTTCCTTCTGTTTCCTTGCTATATTTCTTCCTGAATTTTCTGTTTCCTGAATGTCTGCTTTGAGACATATTTCAAATAAGTTATTGTTTTGTTACTGTATATTGCTTAATTTAGTAATACATTTGGAAATTAATTTCATTTTCTCCATGACAAAATTTTCCTGGTGAATATTTTTCAACTGCTTTCTATTCTAATTATTTTAATACAATGGTATTTATGCTGCAGTGCTCTTTTCTTCACATGGTGAGTCTTCATAGACTATATGCTGGCAATGTATCTTTGAATATAGTGAGTATTTGGAACTATGGGAGGAGGGTCAGAGTGGGATATAGCACAACAGTAATTGTCAGAGGCTGACCATGAAATGCACAAAAATGTACTCCTATGTCTAGTTTAGCCTTTAATTCTCCCCAGGCGAGAGAGAGATGGCACTCAGGACTGCTTCTAAAGGAGTTTCTCTTCCAGCTTGCTCCACTTTCTGACTCCTTTCATACAAGTGGTAAGCCTCAATGTCTCCTGACTCAGCCTCCCATCCTCCAGTTGCTTCATGTTCACTGGCTTCCAGGCATGCACTTGCCACAGAGTGCATTCTTGCAAATAAGAGATTGTTTTCTCAGACAGGCATACCATCTACTTCTGAAATGGCATACTGGGCTCTGGAGCCCTTCTTCCTATATTTGGCTGAAGATTCCTTTCAATAAAGGTGGAATTTCCTTCTTGTTATTTTAAATTATTTTTCATGAGGAAAGGGGGCTGCATCATCATTACCATTTTAAGTCCAAAAGTCTTCTATAGTTCAAAAATATTTTATATCTACAAATTAATTTGCCCTTACACCATATCCAATTACATTCAATGTGGTAACTAATACTATCCCCAATAAAAAAAAAAAA
>NW_012105120.1:1944393-1945375 GCF_000951045.1 Mandrillus leucophaeus
AGAGTCAAATCATGAGTGAACTCCCATTCACAATTGCTTCAAATAGAATAAAATACCTAGGAATCCAACTTACAAGGGATGTGAAGGACCTCTTCGAGAACTACAAACCACTGCCCCAATGAAATAAAAGAGGACACAAACAAATGGAAGAACGTTCCATGCTCATGGATAGGAAGAATCAATATCGTGAAAATGGCCATACTGCCTAAGGTAATTTATAAATCAATGCCATCACCATTAATCTACCAATGACTTTCTTCACAGAATTGGAAAAAACTACTTTAAAGTTCATATGGAACCAAAAAACAGCCCGCATTGCCAAGACAATCCTAAGCCAAAAGAACAAAGCTGGAGGCATCACGCTACCTGACTTCAAACTATACTACAAGGCTACAGTAACCAAAACAGCATGGTACTGATACCAAAACAGAGATATAGACCAATGGAACAGAACAGAGCCCTCAGAAATAATACCACACACCTACATCCATCTGATCTTTGACAAACATGACAAAAACAAGAAATGGGGAAAGGATTCCCTATTTAATAAATGGTGCTGGGAAAACTGGCTAGCCATAAGCAGAAAACTGAAACTGGATCCCTTACTTACACCTTATACAAATACAAAAATTATTTCAAGATGGATTAGAGACTTAAATGTTAGACCTAAACCATAAAAATCCTAGAAGAAAACCTAGGCAATACCATTCAGGACATAGTCATGGGCAAGGACTTCATGTCTAAAACACCAAAAGCAATGGCAACAAAAGCCAAAGTTGACAAATGAGATCTAATTAAACTAAAGAGTTTCTGCATGGAAAAAGAAACTACCATCAGAGTAAACAGGCATCTACAGAATGGGAGAACAATTCTGCAATCTACTCATCTGACAAAGGGCTAATATCCAGAACCTAGAAAGAACTCAAATAAATTTACAAGAAAAAAACAAACAACCCCATCAAAAAGTGGGCAAAGGATATGA
>NW_012105120.1:1945703-1947394 GCF_000951045.1 Mandrillus leucophaeus
AAAAAAAAAAAATGAAAAAAAGTCCAGGGAAGTTATGTGGTTTATCGATGGCCACACAGCAACTCAGTATCATATTTGAATGAAGAATTATGGCTTTGTCTTCCAGGTTAAGTTTTATTTCCACTAGAAACATGACCACAATGTGATTTAGGTATTTTTCTCCTAGAAATTTATCATAATGCTGTATCCCTAATAAGGGGTACAATATGTCAGCAATTAATCCGTGACTAACGTTTACAAAAAACCCCAAATTTGAACTTGAATTGAACTCTACAACACCCACCTAAATTTATGTTTATAAATACTCTTACTGGGGGCGGTTCCAAGATGGCCAAATAGGAACAGCTCCAGCCTCCAGCTCCCAACATGAGCAACACAGAACATGGGTGATTTCTGCATTTCCAACTGAGGTACTGGGTTCATCTCACTGGGGTGTGTCAGACAGTGGGTGCAGGACAGTGGGTGCAGCCCAATGAACGAGACCTGAAGCAGGACAAGGCATCACCTCACCTGGGAAGTGCAAGGGGGAAGGGAATTCCATTTCCTAGCCAAGGGAAACTGTGACACACAGCACCTGGAAAATCGGGTCACTCCCACCCTAATACTGTGCTTTTCCAAGGGTCTTAGCAAACGGCACATCAGGAGATTATATCCCATGTCTGGCTCAGAGGATCCCACACCCACGGAGCCTCCCTCATTGCTAGCACAGCAGTCTGAGATCTAACCGCAAGGTGGCAGCGAGGCTGGGGGAGGGGCACCCACCATTGCTGACGCTTGAGTAGGCAAACAAAGCGGCCAGGAAGCTCCAACTGGGTAGAGCCCACTGCAGCTCAAGGAGGCCTGCCTGCCTTTGCAGACTCCACCTCTGGGGACAGGGCATAGCCAAACAAAAGGCAGCAGAAACCTATGCAGATTTAAATGTCTCTGTCTGACAGCTTTGAAGAGAGTAGTGGTTCTCCCAGCATGGAGTTTGAGATCTGAAAACAGACAGACTGCCTGCTCAAGTGAGTCCATGACCCCCGAGTAGCCTAACTGGGAGACACCCCCCACTAGGGGCAGACTGACACCTCACACCTCACATGGCTGGGTACCCCTCTGAGACGAAGCTTCCAGAGGAACAATCAGGCAGCAACATTTGCTCTTCAGCATTATTCACTCTTCTGCAGCCACCACTGCTGATACACAGGAAAACAATGTCTGGAGTGGACCTCAAGCAAACTCCAACAGACCTGCAACTGAAGGTTCTGACTTTTGGAAGGAAAACTAACAAACAGAAAGGACATCCACAGCAAAACCCCATCTGTACATCACCATCATCAAAGACCAAAGGTAGATAAAACCACAAAGATGGGGAAAAAGCAGTGCAGAAAAGTTGAAAATTCTAAAAATCAGAGCGTCTCCCTCCATCCAAAGGAACACAGCTCCTTGCCAGCAATGGAAAGAAGCTGGGCAGAGAATGACTCTGATGAGTTGAGAGAAGAAGGCTTCAGACGATCAAACTTTTGTGAGCTTTTAAAGGAGGAAGTTCGAACCCATCGCAAAGAATCTAAAAACCTTGAAAAAAGATTTGACGAAAGGCTAACTAGAATAACGAATGTAGAGAGGTCCTTAAATGACCTGATAGAGCTGAAAACCATGACACAAGAACTACGTGACAAATGCACAAGCCTCAGTAACCAACTCGATCAACT
>NW_012105120.1:1953420-1957380 GCF_000951045.1 Mandrillus leucophaeus
AAATTTACAAGAAAAAAACAAACAACCCCATCAAAAAGTGGGCAAAGGATATGAACAGGCTCTTCTCAAAAGAAGACATCTATGCAGCCAACAGACACATGAAAAAATGCTCATCATCACTAGCCATCAGAGAAATGCAAATCAAAACCACAATGAGACACCATCTCACACCAGTTAGAATGGTGATCATTAAAAAGTCAGGAAACAACAGGTGCTGGAGAGGCTGTGAAGAAATAGGAACACTTTTACACTGTTGGTGGAACTGTAAACTAGTTCAATCATTGTGGAAGACAGTGTGGCAATTCCTCAAGGATCTAGAACTAGAAATACCATTTGATCCAGCCATCCCACTACTGGGTATATACCCAAAGGATCATAAATCATGCTGCTATAAAGACACATGCACACATATGTTTATTGTGGCACTATTCACAATAGCAAAGACTTGGAACCAACCCAAATGTCCATCAATAACAGACTGGCTTAAGAAAATGTGGCACATATATACCATGGAATACAGTCATAAAAAAGGATGAGTTTTATGCAGTCATAAAAAAGGATGAGTTCATATCCTTTGTAGGGACATGGAGGCAGCTGGAAATCATCATTCTCAGCAAACTATCGCAAGAACAGAAAATAAAACACCGCATGTTCTCACTCATAGGTGGGAATTGAACAGTAAGAACACTTGGACACAGAAAGGGAACATAACACACCAGGTCCTGTGGTGGCGTGGGGGTAGAGGGGAGGGATAGCTTTAGGAGATATACCTAATGTAAATGACCAGTTAATGGGTGCAGCACACTGACATGGCACATGTATACATATGTAACAAACCTGCACATTGTGCACATGTACCCTAGAACATAAAGTGTAACAAAAAAATAAAAACAAATTATCATATGATCTTGTGAATTACTCACTCCCATTGTATTATATTTTGTGTCATGGTATTTAATTTTTCAATATTTTTAAAAATTGCATTCGTAAATTAGAAGTGTCCCAGGTCTCTCTATGGGGTCTGAGTTTTGACCTTTTCCTACAGTTATGTGAGGAAGGCCCTGTTGATATTCTCATCTGAATATACAACTAGGGGCCTCTGAGACATCAGGGACCATCAATAGGTACACTATCATGCAGTTGATCTCTGCTCTAAAAAGTGAAATGATGAGTGGAACTTTGGAGTTGAGCGTCAGTCTTGAGAATAACTTAATTAAGTGGTAAGTCCCTTGAACTGAAATGGAAAATGAAGGCTGCCCCTAACACCAGAGCCTTGGGGAAGAATTCATAAAGGAAAGTAATGAGATGCTCTAGAAAGACAAGAAGTGACAGAGAAGTGGAAAGGGTAAAAGTCCTACCAGTCTATCTTGGAGTAACATTTCCTACAATGTCATCTGCCAACAGCAAGTTTTTTTATATTCAAGAAAAGCATTTTATTTAAAAATCATTTATTGAATCTTCTCCACTTTCACCATTCTTTCATTATAAAAATCATTCCCAGAGTTTGTCAACACCATTTATTGTTTCTAATCAAAACAATGACAAAGCAATATTCAGATGGAAGCATCAGTGTACCACGTCAAATACAATTTCATATCTCTTCTTTGTCATGAGATGAAATTAGATATAAGGTAAAAGGCTAAGCAAGTTTAAAAAGAAAAACTCTTTAAGCCTTTTCCCTTAATCAAACCCAGCATCAAGTTCAAAGTCAATAAATGATACAATAAAACAAAAATAATAATAATGACCCAGTTGCCAAATGCAAGGGTGTGTCAGTTTTCAGGAGCTTAGTACGTATTCCTGCAATGTGACTCTATAAAGAAAGAGAAAGCCCCAACAGCCACGGTAGAATGAATGGTTCCAAATTTAAAGTCATTAATGCAAGATCCAGTATCTGGAAAGAGGAAACAGCAGTAGTGATGACGAACAGAAGTGCTCCTGCACTTACCAAGATACAAACAGCCCAAGTACAAGCTGCAGTGGGTGGAAATGAGGAAGAAGAATAAGGAAAGATGACCTTCTCATGTCTGGACCATGAGCGAGCTGACAAAGGAGACAGACATGAAAGTGTCATACATACCGCCAACATGTGACTCTTAGTGGATTCACAAGAAGGCAAGCAATATGTTACACATATATACAGAAAAGACAAGACAAAGTTCCTATCTTGAAAAAAGACTTGGCTCCACATTTGTCTATTGGGAGTTTCTGGGAAATGTGTTTCAGAGTTTTCCCAATAATAATAACAGTGATGGCTAACAATTATTGAGCACTGAATAGGTGTGAAAACCATCCTGGAAGTATAGAGACTATGAATCCAATAGATGGGGGATTTGAATCTGGACAACTAACTGGGAGACTTTGGCCAAATTACATAAGCAATTTGAATCTCAGTTTCCTAGTTATAAATGGAGATAAATGACAACTACTTCATAGAGTGATTAGCATTAAATACAAAGATGGATTCAAACATATAGCATGCACAATGCCTGAAGTGTGTTAAGAACCCAGTCAATATTTGCTATCATATGACCTGCTAATAATTATCCTCACAATTCTAGGATATAAGGACTAGCATTATTTTTAACATAATAAACAAAAACTTAGGCTTCATGGAAGTTTAGTATCTTGTCAGTGTTCAAATAGCTGATAGGTACAAAAGGAGGATTCAAATCAAAATCTCACAAGGACGCTAAAAGCAGCATTGGAGGGTGTGCCTCCAGACAATGCCTTTCTGCACTTCTAAAATGTTGACAGCTACCTGCTTTCCTGAGAAGTGTTTCAGAACTGCAAGGAGTCCTACACATAATCAAATGTCCCCAGCTTCTAGAAGTGGTAAGAAAGCTGAGAATTCCTTGATGTACAAATGAATAAGTCATCCCTAGTGAGGAAAACTGGCTTCGAAGAGGAGCCACCGACAGATCTCACTCAGTATTCCAGGAGTAATTGCTTCTCCTTTAGGGAAAAATGGATGCTGAAGTGTGTTTATTTCCTTAATAAGTTGTTTCGAAGTTTGCCTTTTTTCAATTTTTTGAGTTATATATGGATAGATTCTTGTGTAAAATGTAAGAAAATTAGAAATAGTATTGTTTTTGGAGACAATAAAATGACCCTATTTCAAGTGGAACAAACAATAATAAAAAAGTAATACAAGTCTTGACAAGAAAATTAGTAATGTAGAAGTAACAGGGGTGTGGAGAGAGCTTACTAAATGCCATTATGACAGAAATATGCCACATGATCTTGATATACTTCAACAAAATACTAAAGTAGAATTAAAACACAAATTACACTAAAGAAATGATATACAAACTTTCTCTCAAAGATTCCACTGTAAATATTCCTTGGTGATTTTATTTTAACAAGTGAAAATGCAGGGAGGGGATTCCAAACCTGAGGAATATCCTAAGACCTTACTCAATGCCTTGCACATAGTTAATTACATCTGTGTGGGGCATGAGTTATCTCTTTCTCATACTCATGTTGATAATTACTCTGAGTTTAATTATTTGTACTAGATGTGTGTGTGTGAGGATGTGCACATGTGTATATGTTCATCTAGTGCTTTTGTGTTACTCGTGTCCTCTTGTTCATACTGTTGTAGCATAACATGCCCTTCATTAGGAACCAAACCTATGCCCTGGCCTAGTATATTTCCTCCACCTGCTGAGCATCCTCTCACCCTCTATTTTTATCTGGAAGAAAGAAGACAATAATATCTACCATTCAAGGTGCTGTGTGCATGAGAAATAATTTATACTTAGAGTCTATCCTATTATATGTCAGTGTCTAATTAATGTAGCTTCTAGTGGTAATAACAGAAATCATAGCATACGCTTTTTTTAAAATTTCTTTAAATTTATTTATTTATTTATTTATTTTTTAACGGGAAGAATGGTACTATTTTATTATTTATTTTTTTATTATTATACTTTAAGTTCTAGGGTACATGTGCACAAC
>NW_012105120.1:1957430-1958490 GCF_000951045.1 Mandrillus leucophaeus
GAAGAAAGGGTATCAGTGACTGAAGATCAAATAAATGAAATGAAGCGAGAAGAGAAGTTTAGAGGAAAAAGAGTAAAAAGAAATGAACAAAGCCTCCAAAAAATATGGGACTATGTGAAAAGACCAAATCTACATCTGATTGGTGTACCTGAAAGTGATGGGGAGAATTGAATCAAGTTGGAAAACACTGTAGGATATTATCCAGGAGAACTTCCCCAACCTAGCAAAGCAAGCTAACATTCAAATTTAGGAAATACAGAGAATGTCACAGAGATGCTCCTTGAGAAGAGCAACTCCAAGACACATAATTGTCAGATTCACTAAAGTTGAAATGAAGGAAAAAATGTTAAGGGCAGCGAGAGAGAAAGGTCTGGTTACCAACAAAGGGAAGCCCATCAGACTGACATAGGATCTCTTGGCAGAAACTTTACAAGCCAGAAGAGAGTGGGGGCCAATATTCAGCATTCTTAAGGAAAAGAATTTTCAACCCAGAACTTCATATACAGCCAAACTAAGTTTCATAAGTGAAGGAGAAATAAAATCCTTTACAGACAAGCAAATGCTGAGAGATTTTGTCACCAACAGGCCTGCCCTACAAGAGACCCTGAAGGAAGCACTAAACATGGAAAGGAACGACTGGTACCAGCCATTGCAAAAACATGCCAAAATATAAAGACCATCGATGCTAGGAAGAAACTGCATCAACAAACGAGCAAAATAACCAGCTAACATCATAATGACAGGATCAAGTTCACACAAAACAATATTAACCTTAAATGTAAATGGACTAAATGCTCCAATTAAAAGACACAGACTGGCAAACTGGATAAAGAGTCAAGACCCATCAGTTTCCCGTATTCAGGAGACCAATCTCATGTGCAGAGACACACATAGGTTCAAAATAAAGGGATGGAGGAAGATCTACCAAATGGAAAACAAAAAAGGCAGGGGTTGCAATCCTAGTCTCTGATAAAACAGACTTTAAACCAAAAAAGATCAAAAGAGACAAAGAAGGCCATTCCATAATGGTAAAGGGACCAATTCAACAAGAAGAGCTAAC
>NW_012105120.1:1958540-1982969 GCF_000951045.1 Mandrillus leucophaeus
TTCCTATTATTTTTACTGTGCTTATGATGAATAGCTACTGAGTTTTTATCAGATACTTTTTTGGCAATTGAGATAATTATATAGATTTGAACAATGTCTTATTTTGTTGTGTTCTATTAAGTTAATAATTTTCCCGGTGTGATAGCAATCACTTCAGCCTTCTAGGGTTAAGTCGTGTAGATTTCAATGCATAAGGCTTTTCATGTCTTGAATCATATTTGCTAATATTATGGATGTTTCCATTTGTTTGCTTATTCAACCAAATAATTAGTAAGCAAGGACTTACTTAAAAGAATTGTGCTGGGTTCGGCAGAAGTTCAAAGATGAATAAAAGAGTCACTATTATCAGGTCGCTCAGTCTGAGGGGCAGACATGAACACAGCTATACTACTAGTCATTCTGCTTTCTGAATCCTAAAAGTGCTTTTTTTATTCATAAAATGATATGTTTTTACTTTTTATGTTCTAGACGCTGTACTTGAAGCGGAAGATAACCTGGCAAAGAAAACAGTATGGTGCTGCCTTCAGGAAACTCCTAGTCTAGGGGAAGACAGCCAATAATCACATAACTGCTCTAATCAAATATTTCACCAAAATAAAGTATTAGCTACCTCCTAGAATCCAGGCTCTGATGTAAATACTGAGGATATGGCAATGAACGTAAATGCCTAAACTCTGCAACGTTGGTGCTCACATTCTTGTAAATAAATACACTATTGTCTTTGCATGGAGGCCAGGCACTCTAGAATATTAGGGGACCTTGTTCTCACGTGGTGGTATCCCTGGATAGATGACACAACTGGCTTTTCGGATGCATTTCATACTTTGGCCCAGAATCCTGCAACACTTTCTGTCATGATTAAACAGAGGTTATGTAGAAAAGGAAACGGACTCACTTTGTAACTCTCACAGGTTGTGTTCCGGCCAAAAACTAATAGTTGTGCCTATAGCCCTAAGGTGCTGCTTTCTGGAGTGCCTGAACTCTGGTCCCTTTTCCTTGGTATTCCTGCCCTCCTGCTAGTTGACTACATTTATAAGAGAAAAGAGTACTAAGAAATTAGGCAGAACACGTGGAGTGTGTGTTTGTGAAGTGTGTGCCTGTATATGTTAGTGAGGCATCCATAAGAACGTGGGTGGTGTGTGTGTGTGTGTGTGTGTGTGTGTATGTTTGGGGTGGTTGCTGGAATATTACTACACTGCATTCTGAGTGCACAAAGGCAGCAAAAACCCTAGGAGTATATTTAGGAGGAAATCAATTTTTTCCATTGTTCGAAATGTCCAGTTCTGATTTCCTCCAACTGAGTTGATAGGCCAGGGGGAAAAGCGGCCAAGCTGCAGCAGAAGTGAGCTAGTAAATGCCCACCAGGAATAGCAGTTGACCTGGACTTGTAGAAAAGCTTCTTCCAAATACAGATCTTGGATGCAGACTATTACCTATACGAACAGACAGCCTGTCTTGTGACATGTTTTTTTTTTAGAAATTAAGTACTCTGATGCATTCAAAGTAACACACACACCCTGAGATTATCTCAGCTTCATCCACGTTCCAGACCCTTGCTTGGCTCTCCAGCATTCCGGCTGCAGCTGCTGGGGCTGGCCGCAGGCACATCTGGCTGTTCTCCCCTTTGGAGTAGGCAGGGCAGGGCTGTTCTGCCTGTCCCATGCATTGCCTTTCGATAAAGAATCTGCACTGAAGAATTGTTCCGGGTTCTGTTTCCTCGTGAATTGCTAACTGAAGAAATCCTGAGAGGAAATACTTGAGTTTCTCAAAAAGAAGATTTTATGCTAATCTACTACAGGATCCAGAAGAAAATTTCAAATTTATTACAATTCAAAAGCAACATGACTTCCATACAAATGCAAAAATAACATGATTCCATACAAGTTAGCCAAAAGCAAAATGAAGAGAATACGACGGGAAAATAAAGCTACATATTAGGATGTAAAAAGTATATGAGACATGCAGAAAGTTACCATGGAAAATCATACTAGAAATCCACATCGGGGCACTGAAGAGCCAGATTGATGCCAACAATTTGGAAGAACAACTTAAGTCTACCTAGAATTCAGAAGAAAAGAATAAAGAAACAAAAATAGGGAAAATATGGTGAATATAGAGAACAGAAAATAAAGAGCTTGCAGGGATGACTTGTTATTCTTAAAGGAGAACCCAAACAATTCAAGAGATGTTATAAGAGAAAATGTTCTTGATCTGAAGGTATTGATTGACTTTAGGAATGCCCTACAGGAGGCAAACACATCCAGGGACTCGGCCTAATTTGGCCTCTGGCAATGTCTCAAGAGCAGAAACCCAGGGGGCTAATCAACCCGGTCTGGAAATATAACCTTGGCACATCCTTTGTGTCCTTCAGACAGGCAGAAGTATCTGTCCCACATGGAACACTTGTCCAAATCCCTCATTCAACTTATGCCTCTTGTTTCCAACATACCTTACACTTCTCCTGAGTTCTCATCACAATCAGCGTTAACTCCTGATTTATTTAAGAAATTGTTCTATTCTATTACTCACTCTAGATATAAGCTCCATGAATGAAGAGCCTGTTTACCACTCCATCGCCAGATAATATTGAAGTTTAGGGCAAGAACTTAAAACAAAGAAAAGAAATTTGTTTTATATTGGTAAAGGTAAAATAGCATAAGGTATTACTTGACAGAAAATGCAATGGGCTGAATAACATGACATCATTTATGTGACACAAATGTAAGGCCTTTCCATTGTAGGCCAAATGCCTCTAATAAAGGAACACAGAAAAGGGTAACATTTAAGAGAAGAAAGGGTGAGCAATGTCATTTCAGGCAACTGCAAGCAGAAGAAAGCAGGGTGTAGTAGGCCACCTGGAGGATTTGGGAGTAGGTTACCATTGGATGGGAGTGGTTAGTTTGGAAGTGTCCATCTGCAGGGAGAATGTATTTGTGTTTCTCTTCCTATCTAACTAGAAGCAAGGAAACTTCAGGATGGCTTCAGTGACAACGGTTGTCAACTCAATAAAAGAGCTGGCTCTTTTCCTGAACATAAGCACCATGACATTCCTGAGTCTCAGGCAGAAGAGATCATTCATCAGAGCCTGTGTTTTGATTAAAGATTTTATAGCACCTACATGAAATCACTTGTTTTATTTTCTTTTTCTTCTGTCCCTGTTATTTCCTTTCATTTGTAATACAAACTGCTTATTTTTTTCTCTTTGCAACCCCGTTGTGCATTAGGTTTGATTTTTTTCTGCTTTGATGAGCATTATGTGGCATTATCTCTCAATTTCTCTCTGCCTGCATCGAATACTAAGGAAATGAGTCCTGGCAGGTTTTGTAGAGTCATAATCTGCATGGTCAGAGGAACTGATTGAAGCCAGTTGGGCACTGGGATCAAAAAGCTGCATTACGGAGGGGGGCTGGAAGGCTGTTCATTAATGATGCCATCTGAAAAATGTTGAAACATAAAGAAGACAGCAAAGTCTGAGAGAATATATAAGACACAAACTTGGAATGACTGCTTTTGACTTGTACATTTTGTGACCTGTTTTCTTTTTTCCTCTTTCTCTGTCTTGCCAATTTTTTTTTTTTTTGGCAGTGAGTGAAACTCAAATTAAAATACATGTCTAGAAAAAAATCCTCAGTTCTAAATCAAGCCTACTACACAATCAAAAACTCTAATTATTTTATAGATATTAAAAGTGTCGCAGGAAACAGAAGTCTGTGAGCAGAATACCTACTTAGGGCTTCCTTCCTATCCTACTTATTTTTAAACCACCATTTCTGAAAAAGCATTGATTAAATATATTCCTAATGATCCTGAACAACTGTTATTTTATTTTTTGAGACAATAGTGTCTTCTGTTATCCAGGCTGGCATGTGGTGGTATGATCATAGCTCACTGCAGCCTCCAACTCCTGGGCTCAAGCAATCCTCTGAAGCAGCTGGAACTGCAAGCGCAAGTCACCATTCCTGACTAATTTTTTAAAATTTCTTTTGTAGAGATAGGATTTCGCTATGTTGTCCAGGCTTGTGTTGTAATCCTCTTGCCTCTGTCTCCCTAGTAGCTAGGACTACAGGCTATCATGCTCAGCTATAACTAATTTTAAAAGTAATATCAAAACTCAAAATTAAATTTGGTAATCAAAAACAGTTACCTGGCATGTACAAAGCATGTGGTATTGAGAAATAAGTGTGATATTTTTTAGTTTTTTTTCAAGGTATGGATGCACATTTCTAATAAAAGCCCTCCAGATTCTCCTCAACCTCCACCCTCAGCTAAATGCCTGTCCTCCAACCTCAAGAAAAATCTCCTAGGTCTTCTTCCTGTAGGATCACCTTAACACAATAACTTTGATTTCAGTTTTCTCCCATAGATAACAAAATGAAGGTTTCCTGAAGTTGTTTTTCACTCTAGGCCTACAGACACAAGAAATCCACTCCTTTCACTCCTGTCCCCCAGCTGGAATCCACGTGCTTGGATTTGAGTTGGCCTTCCTAAGACCTTTTAATTGCGATATCCCTGAAAATATGGTCTGTATTGTTAGGTGTCTTAATTATATATTTGTTTATTTGTCCCAAGTAAGGAAAGAGTATTTAAAGACCCTCAGCAGATACACACACACACACACACACACACATACATATACACATACACACACACAGAGCTGTCTCTTATACACATCTAGATGTGTATAAGAGACAGCAGATACACACACACACACACACACACATACATATACACATACACACACACAGAGTAAAGATACATGCCCACAAGATTGAAAAATCATCATATCTTCCCACTCTTGGTTTTTCTCCTATCTTGACAGCAAAATGATTATGTCACTTTAATTTGCATTATTTGTTGTTTTGTTGTCTCTTTTTCTCCACTCAGGTCTTCTGGTTGACTTGGGTCTTTGTGATTTTCTTGCAATGAGCTGTATCTATCTATCTATCTATCTATCTATCTATCTATCTATCTATCTATCTATCCATCCATCCTTATTATTTACCCTTGTAAAGTTGTGTGTACGTATATCTTATTGTGTTTCTAAGTTTTTCTCCCTGTATCATGATACTGTATTATTCCCTTTTTCTATGGATTTGCAGCATTGAGGTGAAATTTGCCAGGAAATATGTTTTTATTCATGTAGAACTATTAAAAGGAAAGTCATTTTAATGCATTGGACTATTGTGTACCTACTAATAATAAGACAATTGAGAATCTAGAACTAATTTGCCAGGATACACTATTTGGCGAGATAAAGCATCTAGAAAAAATGAAAGAAATGGAATTAACAAACATTAATTCCAATTAACTGATATTAAGACAAGTGAGCTTCTAAAACTAATTTGCTATGATACACTATTTGGCCAGATAAAGCATCTAGAGAAACTGAGGAATAGAATTAACAAATATATGCTGAGGGCCGGAAAAAAAAAATCATGCAAGAAGAAACACAAAATCAAGTCACAAAGTACTAAAGTGTAATGGACATTTATGTAGATTTAGCTTGCAAGTGGATCTTAAAATAGATTCATCTTTCCCAATAATAGTTTGATGATTTTTACAGTCTGGAGCAGTGAATCTCAAGTTTGGCTTACTATGCCTCCCAGGAGACATCTGACAATGTCTGAAGATATTTTTTATTGTCAAAAAAAATTTTTGAGGGGTCACATAGCTACCAGCATCTAGTATGTAGAGGCTAGAGAAGCTGCAATGCCAGGGCAGCCCACACTCAAACAAAACAATATTTAATCTAAAAATGTAATAATGTTAAGGTTGAGAAACTCTTTTTAGATTGACATATATGTGTGTGTATATATATGTGTGTGTGTATATATATACATATATATATATAAAAAGAACAAATGTGTTACTGATTGCTAAAAATGAACTATTCTTTGATATAGCACACTTCATTAATATATGCACGGAACAATGTTTCTGTTTTTCTCACAATCCCAAATGTTTCTTTGATCATTTTAAGAAGCACTTAGTGAAGAATTCTAATAATGGACAAACTCAGATATTCAGCTTTAATAGGTTTTTTCAGTATCCCATAGATTGGGCTCCTTTCTTAGCCATTTTCTGCAATGCAAGCCCAACTCCTTGACTTCCCTAAAGGCAATAAACTCATCCATCCCTCGTCTAACTCTCCATTTCTAGTCCTTATTTCAAATCCAAATGTCCAGAAGGTGAAATCTTTGGAAACACTTTTATTAAGCTCAGATTAATATCAACAAATAGACAAGACGATGGGAGGGGGTAATTAAGCTAGGAGATGGCTTTCTAGCTTTGGGAAGAGAACATAAGCAGAGAAAGAAGAACAAAGATATATGGGGAGATCATGAAAACCCCACCCTGAGCAGAGGGCTCAGGCAGAGGATGGGGGTGAGAAAAACCCACAGGCTGGAAGTTCTGGGCTGTAAAATATCTTGAATGAGAGTAGCAAAGGAGAATTCTGAGTTCAAAGATGCACACCTCTGTAAGAAGGGGATATGTTATAGATGCCGTATTTTCCACCACCTCAGGGCAACACAGAGTGTGTCCTCCATGGCTGAATAGAAGTGAATCCCAACAGTCCCTGGCAATGTATGTATATAAGATTACAGAGTCTTGTATATTGGCTGGCTAACACATTTTAACCATTAGCTCCCAATGAGAACCTTAGAATGAACCTTTGCACTGAATTTTAATGCAGTTGGTAAAAAGAATAAATTAGGAAAACATTAATATCAGGAAGACTAATTGTACAATATTATGCTCTTAATTTGTATGGGAAATAACCTAAATTCTTATATGAAATAGCCTTATTTCATTATTATTAATGACTTCATTATATCCACCTTCCTATTTGCATGGAATAGAACAGGTGGTATCTCACATGTAGATTAAACACAGGATCCACTCATTTATACCTATTGGTTTTAGTTCATCAATGTTTCAAAAAAATGTATTTTCTCTGGGTATTTGAGATTATATAATATTAGAATGTTGAAATAAATTATCTAAGAAATATCCAGACTAAAAAGAAAATGAGAAAATTTGGAAATGAAAGTAGGGGCTAGAAAAAAATAAATTCATACTGAAATAAAAATTAATTTCATTTAGAAAGTAAAATAAGATAGGCCTTTTGAATAATACAAAACTAATACAAATATTATGGAATGAAATTTTAATAACACTTCATTTTTCAAATGATGTTTTACTGCCACGCATTTGCAACATTCGTTTCTGCAATGACTGATAGAAGGAGGAAGTGTAATGTTGGAGGCTGGTTTTCAAATGTGCTCAGATATGGGAGCACACAGAGGCCATGCTGCTTTTGAAGAGCACTCAGTGTCCTCAGAGCACTCTATCTGTTAGGAAACTATTGCAGAAATCACTTTACACGATTTTCTTCAATTATCACGAAGAAATATTATAACTGAAGAAATTTCTTCAATTATCTTCAATTTCTTCAATAATTCTACGAGAAAAATGTAGTATTTTACATTTTACAGCTGGGAAAAGCTAGGCACTGATTCAGGAGTGTTGCCCAAGTCGGAAGCTAGGGAAGTGCTTCTCAAGCTTTAGGCAGAATCAGAATCACCTCAAGTCCATATTAAAACAGATTCTGGGCCTCACCCTCAGAGTATTTAATTTAGTAAGTCTGGGAGGCAGCCTCAGAATCTAGCAAGTTCCCATGTGGTCCTGATGTTGTAGGTCAGGAGAACAAATATTGCAACATCTGAGCTAAGATGTGTGTGACAGTGATGGCACCCAGGTAGCTGGAATGCAGATTCCACACTAACTACCAGCTTATAGCTTGCCAGAGGCACGTCCACATTACACACATGACAAAGATGGCCACCCCTACAGGCACCCTCAACAAAACCTTGTCCCATGGAGTAAAAGCTGTTGTTTCCTAGTTTTATATTTATTCTATTCTAGACCTTCCTAGGAAATGAACAGTTTCAGGAAATACAATTTAATAAAGAATAACTTTTAATTGAAAACATGCTATGCTAATTAACTTCTTTCTTTGAGTTGTGAAACAATTATCTTAATTCCAAGTGAGCAGCAGAATTTGTTTTGTCTAGATTTGCTCAGTATGAGTGAACTACAGAAACAAAATGAGAACTTCTTAAGCCAAATGGCATACTGAATAAGATCAGACAACCTGATATTCGAGATCTGGTCTTCACATTAATTTGCTAATTCAAAAAAAGCATGTAACTCGCTATACTCGCCATCATTACACTAAAAAGTAATGTGATTCCAAAAACACAATAATACTGGTAAAAACATTTAGAAATATACAGTTTAGAAAGATTCACAGAGATTATTATTTTCAGTTTAACAAAAAACATTAGAGTCTGTAGCTATGACATTGAAGAAAATTTAAAATTTATAAAAATACATGAACACATATTAGAAAATAATCACTTAGCATAAGAGTATATATATATATACACACACACATATGCAGACACACACACACATATGCAGACACACACACACACCCTTGGGTGTATATATATAGATACATACACACACACACACCCCCAGACATATACATACCTATGTGTATATATATAATGAGAGAGACACAAATATATATATTCACTATATATGTATGTATTTGCTAATTTCTACTATCTTATCTATAAACTATTGAGATTTCAGAGTATGCTCCAGGGTAGATATCAAATTACAAGGTCATTAATTTTCCACACTTTCTAAATGTTCCTTTTCCTTGGTTCTAAAAACTATAATCTGGTCTTGTGTAGAAAACATAAAAAACAGGACAGGTGCAGTGGCTCACGCCTGTAATCCCAGCACTTTGGGAGGCCTAGGCAGGTGGATCACCTGAGGTCAGAAGTTCAAGACCAGTCTGGCCAACATGGTGAAACCCTGTCTATGCTAAAAATACCACAAATTAGTCAGTCGTGGCAGCATGCGCCTGTAATCCTCGCTACTTGGGAGGCTGAGGCAGGAGAATCGCTTTAACCTGGGAGGCAGAGGTTGCAGTGAGCCGAGACCACGCCATTGCACTCTAGCCTGGGCAACAAGAGAGAAACTCTATCTCAAAAAAAAAAAAAAAAAAAAAAAAAAGGAAAACATAAAAAATATAAAAAACCACAAATTTTTCCTGACAAATCACACACAAAATCAGAAAGTGTATAGTAAGGAATTGACACATTTTCCATAGATGATTAAACATTATTTTAATTATCTATGAAGGGCTGAATATAATTATCAAATTGCATAAAAGTACAAAGGCATGATGTCAAAAAGTGAAGCCTGTAGAATCAGAAATACCAAATTTGTAAAATGTAAAACAGAGTTTCAAAGTTTCATGTACAGGTCAATAGTGTTGTCAACTGAAGTCTGCCTGTGCGATACAAGTTGGGATGTATAATACTGAAAAGCAAATGGCTGCTTCACCCATCAATTACACAATTTATTCAGAACACCTTGACTTGTCATAGTATTGTCTTGAAAAATAGTAACAGAAGATGATTCTGCAGAAAATTGTCTTAAAATTGATGTGCACATACACACATATACCCACCACTCATATTAATCAGACTTGTAGCATTGATCATTTCTGATGAAAAGTAAATAGATTTCAAATTGGAGATGATCAAGGAGTAGCTAAAGGAGAGACCTCTAGCATATAAACTTTCATTGGATGCTGGAAAAGAAAGCAAAAAGTAGACTGAAACTAGAATAGCATCTGAATATTTTAAATAATTTAAAATCAAAATACTACTTAAAAAAACAATATTGTTCCACTTGCTATCACTGAAGAAATTCTCTAGTCATATTTGATTTACAACCATTTTTGCTCATCTGACCTATTATTAAATGCATTTGTTCCAGAAATACAGCAAATAATTTCTCATAATTCTTTACATGTCTTATTATAAGAGGTTAAAGCTTTTTGCTGAATTTAATTTAACTGAAATTGAAAAACTTAATTTCTACTCATTGTAATGATGAGTGTCAGAAATGTACAGGTTCTTAATTAACTTCCTGCTAATAAAGGATTTCTTTAGATATGAGTACTTAACTGGTATTTGCCATCATGTTTGGGGAATGGGGAATGATCAAGACTACACAAACTTTAGTAAGATGGATGAGATCAGTGATGCCACAGCTGGAAAAAAAACAGAAAGTCTACATTTCTACTTTCCTGCTCTCATTTCTTCAGACTAGCATCTGAAGAAACTTGTGAAGAAGTCATTGTGAAATAAAAGTCTTTGTCAAAAATAAAAATAAAAACAAACCTACAAAGGATGTGATGGGGCCGGTCATGGTGGTTCACAACAGTAATCCCAGTGCCTTGGGAGGCCGAGCTGGGAGGATCACTTGTGGCCAGGAGTTCCAGAACAGCCTGGGCAACATATCAAGACCCCCCATCTCTGTGCAAAAAAAAATTTTTTTTAATTATCCAGGTGTGGTGGCATGTGCCTGTAGTCCTAGCTACTTGGGAGACTAAAGTGAGGAGGCTCACTTGGGCCCAGGTGTTTGGGACTACAATGAGTTACAATTGCACCGCTGCATTCCGGCCTAAACGACAGAGTGAGACCTTGTCTCCACAGGGGGGGAAAAGAAAGATGTGATGATGTGATGGGGTAAGATCAATTACCTGCCTTCTTCACCATGTCAGACGGTCTCACTACTGTAGGAGAGAGTGGAACACCTGCTGGGACAAAGGTCAGTTCAGGACAGGATAGAGAAGCAGTGTTATTGGCTGGTGACCTAAAGGTGGCCATAGTTACTCTTTCTTCTTGACCATAAACCCTCAGCTTTCAGGGAAGGCTTGGTCCCTTCTCCAACCCTAAGATATGAAACTCAATTAAGATAAAGAAATCCTATTAGCATCATTGCTTTTGTCCTGGCAGTATGTCCTGGGCTGCGACATACTACCAGCCACTGAGCCTAAGGGGAAGGGTGTTTCAGTGAATACTTGGCCTCCTTTCTTTTAAAAAAACACTCTGTCAGAGCAGAATGTTCCCTTTCCAATGCCTCCAGACACTGCCATCTTCATAGCTGCTTGGAACTGTAGAAGCATCTGAGAAATTCAGGAGATCTAGCCAAAGAGAAAGAGTCCAGTGCCTCCACGTGGCTCAGTGGAAAACAGACAGAACCAGGGTTCTTACCAATGGTTTTGAGCAGTCGAATAAGCCAACTCTGGCACTACTTACCTCCAGATCCCTATTACATAAAATGATAACAAAACAGAAAAATTTGCTTTGAAAACATATTTTGTTGTGTCTTCTGTTTCTAGAAATAGCATATGTGACATAGCAAGGTAATGTATTATTTTTAATTAATTAATGTTTTTGCTCATTCATTCATTAAACTCATGTGCCGTGCCTACAGTTTCTAAACTACTGGCATACATAATAAACATAAACGCATTGATAATACCTTATATTTTATAGTGTATTATAGATTAGCAGGTGCTTTCAGTAGAATATAGGTTGAGGTTCCATATCATTTATATAACATGCTTCAGAGTACAAATGTTTCAGATTTTAGATTTTCTTTTGAATTTTGGAATATCTGCACATACATAATATCTTGAGGATGAGACTCAACTCTAAACACAGAATTCACTGTTGTTTCATATCCACCTTATACACAAAATCTAGAAGAAAATTTTATGTAATATTTTTCGTGGATGAAACAAAGTTTTGACTGTGTTTTGACTATGGCCCACCATACGAGGTCAGACGTGGGATTTTCAACTTGTGATATCATGCCAGTGCTCAAAAGGTTTATAATTTTGAAGCATTTCAGATTTGGAATTTCAGACTACAGATGTTCAACCTGTATTTTATTCTTTTCTACCCCTCAAATAAGCCCATATTAGAAACTGAGGTTGAGGGTGCTTGTGCCTTGCATGAGGCCACGGTTTTGGATAGTAAGTCCTTTGACTACAAGTAAGGCTCTCATCACCACTCTACCTGGGTCCTCCCTTATGAGCTGCATGTTTGTGTTCTAGCTTCACTAAGCTCAGAAGCTGGTGTGACTTGATCACAAATCCCAAAACTTCCTTGGTCCTGGGAACCAACAGTAGGGCCTGGGCAATAAAGCCCATAGAAATCTATCAGTCTGTGCTTATTGCATCTCAATTTAAAAAGCTGCAATTGTGCAATCCTTTGGAATGCAAGGAGAACATATTAGAACTTGCAATATATTTATTTTTTAAATATTTTCCTGTAAATGGTATGTTTCATAATGTACATCAGATGTTACATCTGCCATGCATATATAATTTATAGAGACTGAAATGTATACTAAATAGATAAATGACACACATATTGATGTTTCAAATATTATCACATAAAAAGTTGTCTGATCAAAATATTTAAAGACCACTGATCTGTTTTTAGTTTTAGTAGACTAGATAGTGACATGCCTACATGCCCACTTTGCCTTTACTAATTTAGAGACATCAGTATTGGGCAATGACCATCTGTTGTACTCAGTGATGTACAAGATCCCACTACCTATCTGGATAATTCAGTCCAAGTGACAACTTTTTTGGAACTTTCATTTTCTTATCACTGGGTTGCAAAAATCACACAAACAGTTAACTTATGTGAAAGCACTCTGTCAATTGTAAAACACTGTAGAAGTGTTAAGTTCAAAACAGTGGCTGAAATTAAAGTGCTTGGAATCATGATGAGAGAAACTGACTTTTATTGAGTGCTACTATTTGCTTTCCAAATACTATCTCATTAAAATTCCACAAAATGTTCAAGACATGATGTAACTAGAGCAGGAAGAGGACACAATTTATGTGCATGTGTTTATGTACAATGAGCTGCTTCTTTGCTCCTCAGAACAAGTCTCAAGAGCATTTATTAGTTTGAAACATGTGAAATTGCTGTTTTTATAGGTCAAATATCAGCTATTTCCCATGGTTCAAATTCACAGTAAAATGATCATTTTGCACATGAGGAAATGAAAGCCAAGCAAACTGAAAGGAGTTGTCCAAGGTCAAAGAACTAGTAAATGTAGGGAGGTCCCAGCACTAAAACCCATGCCTCCTGTTTCCACCACCCCCTACTCTGTACTGACAGCACAGCACTCCGTCAAACCTCAGCAATCTTTGTCATCCAAGGGATAGGCCTTTCAGAGGGTGTATTTAGGTCTCTAGTGAGGAGACACAGTACACTGCATTTCAAGTATAGGGGTGTGTCATGGTCCCTCTAAAATACGCCCTGTGTACCAGCCTGCTGCCCTGTCTCCAACATCTATATTAAGTGAAGCAAATTACATACTATGCCCTCTCAGGTGGAAGGCTATACACATTCAACTGAGTTTTACTTTGGATTACTCATAGCTCTCTAGATTTTTGTTAACTATAATTTCCATGTAGTCCTGAAGACTGGGATTTCTTCAGCCCCATACAGCAGTGCAAACCACTACAGGAAAATCCTCGTCTTTGCCAGAAAGTGATTTTTGAAAATGCAGCTCTGCTCTGGGAGACTGGCGTGGCTATCTCTGAGTGCGTTCTGTGCACGCTTATTCAGCCTCTGGAGGGATTGCATTCTTTGCCAAGGATGCCTTTCTACTCCCCAGAGCTCTATCTGGCTTTTCTCTTGAAAGCAAAACAAACAAAATGAGAGAAGAGGAGGAAGACAACACCTCAAACATCTTCACTCTAAGCTTCCTGTATTTTCCTGCCCAGAAGTTTCTTTAACTCTTTAGAGAACTCTTGAAAGAAAAAGAAATCTAGGACCGAAATTCTAAATGTTGTTATATCGGAGTGGAAATCAGTTTAAAGCTTGGTTAAGGCTTAAGAGGCAGTCAGTGACTTTTCCTTAGAAATGCTCATAAATCCTTCCAATCATGAAAGAAAAGAATTAAATGAGCCTTCGATAAGATGCCTAAGGTTGCATTTTAGAAGTTTCTTATTTTAATATTATCTTCCAAAGAAAGTTAAAAGACAAGGAAGACCATCCGGATTTTAGGAATCCAATAAATGTTAACATTTATCAAGTTCCATATTTATGGTAGCTCTGTTAATTAGCTCAAAAGGTCATTTCTGGCACCCATATGATTCTGTATGTACAAAATGATGACGGATCTCTTACACTATATAAAGATATGCAGCTTTTTTTTTTTTTTTTTTTTAACCAAGTTCCAATGAAACGCAAATGCTTACTTCCTTACTGGAACTCTCTGCATTAATATCACGGAGTTATTTTTGAAAATAATTATTTAATATCTACCTATTATTGCTCAAAATAAGTATGCATAAATATGCTCAATTTTAAGTAAGGTTTAAAATATCTACTCACATGTTTTGACAATACATTTTGCAACCTTAAACAGTTTGTCAATTTGATATGGTGTTGATTTAGGGTGTTTTCTCCCTTCCATTTAACTTCCTCTTTGATTTTTGGTCTCACTGCCTAGCTTTTGGCACAGTGAGAAAGCAATTTTCTCCAGAGTCAAAATTAGTACTGCATCATGAATTATTCAGCCCAACACAGTGCTTCTTGCAGCACCCTGTGCTCTTCCAGCTCCAAAGTTTGAAGTCTTCCCTTTCGCACATCCCCGTCTCCATTCAACCTCCTGCCCTCCACTTCTCACTGCTCCCAATATGGTGGTCCAGCAGGCTGGCACCTTGGCACCAGACTGCATTTGCTTTATATTTAAATTTCAAGTCACATAGTCACCTTCTAGCTGGAGAGCTTCACAGTGCAATCACATGAGGCAGGCTGTTTCCACATAAAACAACTTCAAATAATATCTGTGAGATGGGAGCCAGACTTTAATAACTTTACCTTAAAATAGACTCATTGAGGAGAGCCTGGCCAAGCCTCAAATGTCTACATAAAGGTAATATTAACTCTGTATCTTTAAAGTCTTTATACTTGGCAATTTTAATGTTTTCTTATAAATGTATTTACGCAAAGCCTCTCATTTTGATATGTTATAGCAAAATTTCAACTTTCTCCCTGTTACTTCTCATTTCACGTATTTTCTCAGGAAAATATTCTTGATAAACACATAATACACATCCTGATACTACCCTTCCTTGAATTAACACAAATTTTAATTGAAAGGATTATGTATCTATTATCTTGGCTATTTAAAATATATATCCTTTTTTTTGCATCAATTATATTACTTAGAAAATTTCCCAAAAGCCACATGCTTCACATGACCTAAGACTGACACTGCATGGAACAGACAGCTGAAGCTGCAGCTTACTCAGACTTGTGATACACTGCAAAACTGAAAGGTTTTAAGATAAAATTAAAGTGAAAGATCAATAGGTATAAAACTGAACAAAGGAAATCTGAGAACATTTTCCAAATAAAGAAAAATACATTCCTGGCCAGGCACGGTGGTCCTGTAATCCCAGCACTTTCGGATCACAAGGTCAAGAGATCGAGACCATCCTGGCTAATACAGTGAAATCCCATCCCTACTAAAAATACAAAAACTAGCTGGGTGTGGCAGCGGGCGCCTGTAGTCCCAGCTACTTGGGAGGCTGAGGCAGGAGAATGGCGTGAACCTGGGAGGCGGAGCTTGCAGTGAGCCGAGATTGTGCCACTGCACTCCAGCCTGGGCTACAAAGCAAGACTCCGTCTCAAAAAAAAAAAAAAAAAAAAAAAATTCCTAAGCATCCTATTTGAATTGCCCTAAAATCCTGCTTCTGAGATAATATTTACATTATGAAAGCCCCCAAGAAAACAAAATACTTATCCATTATTTTATTGCTCTAATAGCCAGACCTTATCTTGTGCTGTTAGAGTTATCAAAATGTAATGGTCATATTTTGAGTCAAAAAAAGTCTGATTGCCCAGCTACAGGAAATAGGGATGGTTATTCAATAAACATAATCTTTAAAGTGTATAATTCTACTTATACATAGATTATCATTGACAGTTGTTAACTCTACAGTTTACTACTCAAACAAATTTAATTGGACAAGATATGTCTCTATAAATTAGAAAATACAGTATTTCTTTTGAGAGAGATAGTATAATATGTATGTACATTTTAGCATATAAATTATTGAAAATGCATTCAAAGGAATCTTAATTTTGGTAAATAGATGGCATTAGATTCATTTATGTTGGCCAGTAGCATACTATATGCAACACTTTACTGCTGCTACTGAAATGATTAACTTTAGCTGTGTGCCAAGCAAGATTCAGAGTTCATATTCTGAAAATTTCTGATGCTACAATGTTCAACTTGTATTTTAACAGATTCCTTGAAGACGTTAGCTTTGTGATTCTTGATTTATGCTTGCAAGTGTGATTTTACGGTTTGTGTAATCAATGTTTCTCTTTCCACCCATTCTTTTTTCCCCTATCTTCTCTCAATCTCTCCTCTCAATGTCATGTAGTTGTAAGAAGAGAGATTCTGGTGCAATCCCCTGGAGTTAGCTGATGAACATGGACCATATGTTCCTGACTTTCTTCAGAGATTACTGTGTGCATTATACTGACAAACCAACTACCCAAAACAATTCTGGATAACTTTATATTACACAAACAGCTTGCTAATGAGCCATGGTAGCAGTTGCCATATTTTAGTAATATTTATTAAACTGTTATGAGGCATGAAACTGTATTGGTTTAGCTCTGTGATAAACTAGTTAAAAGCTAGAAGGTTTTATTTTTGAAAATAATCATTTGTAATTGACATTCCTGTAGTTTTTTTTTTTCCCCCCCTCATATGTGTTTTAAACACTTTTTCCTCCTATTGCTAATATTTACTCTGGGAAGACCAAAGAACAGAGCTCCTCAAACATTGTCTTTGTTCATGCTCTTTTATATGATGCTCTTTGTATGCTTCTTTGCTTGGTCATCTACAGGATAAAGAGCAAGGTGGTAAAACAAATGATTACGGATATGGCATATTCCCCATGTGCTCCAGCCTCTGCTGAGGGGTAAAAATGAGAGAATAATAGTCAAGTGGCTCCAGGATTATTATAATCTTGCTGGTCATTCCAGTAGTTTTCCAAAATACCTAATATAAAATATTCTATTACAGTAAAAATGAAATCAGGTGCAACTCTTTAGCTATTATTCCCAAAGGCATTTAAAAGGCTTCCAATTTTGTGTAATTGTTACATAATCTAAAACTGAGTCCAGAAAGGCTTTGCATATTAGATATGCTAATCAGTTATGCTGCCTCTCCTCAAACACACTTGTTTAAATCATTTCATATAATTTCTATCAATGAGACTTAAGTAAGTTAAATAACTTCCCTATGTTTCAATGTTCTCTTTTAAATTGGGATAATAATTGTTTCTACCTGACAATTTAGGTCAAACGAGATAGTGTAAATACAGTTTTCCAAGTAATAAATGGTCAGATGCTGTATGTCAATTAATATTAACTATTCTTAAAAGTGGTAAGTTATTTACATGGTAATATGGTTTGGTTGTGTGCCAACCCAAAATCTCATCTTAAATTGTAATCCCCATAATCTCCATAATCCCCACGTGTCAAAGGAGACACCAGGTGGAACTAATTGAATCATGGGGCGGTTTCCCCCATGATGTTCTTGTGTAGTGAGTTCTCACAAGATCTAATGGTTTTATAAGGGGCTCTTCCCCCTTCACTCATTCACTCTTCTCTTTCCTGCCACCATATGAAGAAGGTCTATGCGTGCTTCCCCTTCCGCCATGATCGTATGTTTCCTGAGCTTTCCCAGCCATGTGGAACTGTGAGTCAATTAAACCTCTTTCCTTTATAAATTACCCAGGCTTGGATATTTCTTCATAGCAGTGTAAGAACGGACCAATACACATGGCTTTACTATTTTTACAAAATGTAACAGGAGCTGATATTTACTGAGAACTTACTATGTGCTAGGCACCATCATAAACACTTTACATGTGTACACTAATTTGAACCTCAAAAAAACTCTATGAGTAGATAGGTTATTCATCCCAAGTTATCCATAAGGAGTTATATCACGGACAGGTAAAGTAACTTGCCCACATTCATCCACTAACAAATGACCTGTGCGCTTCACTACTGAACTCTAAGTGCAAATAAATATATATTTTCCCTTTGGATTTTGGGATTTATTTTTCTATCGACAAAAATAGATAACACTAAAAAAGTGCCGAAAATAATATTTCACTCTCTCGGCTACTCTGTCATTCAACTAGGACAATTGCATTGATTGTCTGATACTATTGCACTATAATCAAGCAAGAAACAAAGACATCTAGATTAGAACAAACCTTAAAGGTCACTTAGCCCAGCAACTCATCTGGAAAGCCTATTGTTTCTCCAACATGTTCTCATTTCCTTTTGTCAAAAGCAATTAGGAAAGCAGAAATGTGGAGCAAGGGACTCAGCACCCAAGAACAGAAAGCATGAGGCACAGTGGCCAACTAGGCAAGGGCCTGAGCTTCTCCTTCCCTTAATTAATTTGTCTGTACCATAGAAGTAAGAATATCAACCTCATAAGTTTGGTGTGAGGCTTAAATTGGACTAAGTATGGGAACACAACTTGCAAATGTACTATGTAATTAATTTTTTAAAATGTGTTATTTCTTCCATTTGGGGGATAAAAGTGAGAAGGAATATCCTCATAAAGAAGAAACATAGAATCCTTTACAAAATAGAGAAAACTATTTTAATATGTAGCTTAGTGTAAAGGTCCCTGAGATAGCCACAAGATACAGGTACACATTCAAAGAATCCCGACATGGGAAAGCAAGCAAATATTTCAGCCAGCCCAAAGGGAAAGCCAAATGGAAATTAGAAGATGGTTTTCAAGGGTGGTTCAATCTGTTCACACACATAACACTGGCACTGGGGGGAGATGAGAAGACACAAGGGAAATCTATCTCAAGAGATAACACTACTATTCCTGCAACATGCTCACTTCCAGGCATGCTGCTTGAGGATCAGCAGGGCCTGTCTGCCACTGTTCACCTCTAGCCATCCCTCCTGCCTGCTATTGCCCAAGTCTGCAGCTTATTAGTAATTGCTGCAGAGGGGCAGCAGGGGATAACGAAAAGGACTGGCTATTAAACCAATGAGAACAGTCATTTGTAAAACCAATGAGAACAGTCATTTGTATAGTAAATTGTCAGACTCTGGTGGGGAAGAGACCAAAGGTATTATCTAAAGGAGGTCATGGAGATTTCAATTATCTGTTCTAAACCTGTTCTTAGATCCTGAGACAAAGGGGTGAGCAATAAGAGAGAAACAAAATATTTGAAGATGCAAATTAAGCAGGAGAGATTAAGGTGGTAGAGGTGAAAAGAGTGAATAGCAACATATTTGCAGGCCACTTTCTTCAGCCTACAGAGGTGTCAAAGCAAAGTGGTCTTAGGTAGAAGGAAGAAAAGTAGAGCATCATTGAGTAAGGCCTATATGGTGGATGGCACTTTAAGGTGTTTGGAGAAGATTTGGAATAGACCATTGCAACTGAACTAGAGAATCAATAAGAAGCCAAGTATTGTTAAACAATGACTGGGAACTGACTGTGATTAAAGAACAGACATGAAATGTGTTCTTAACAAAGAAAAAGCAGAAAACCTATTTCTGGAGTTGAAGGAGAAGATGTGAAGAAGATTAAGAAAGGATTCAGGCAGGTAGCAAGTAGACTGTTCAAAGAATTGAAGTTGGAAAAGAAGTAAGGATGAAGATGAAAGAAATGCATGCCTTCTTTGCACTGAAACTCCCTCCTCTTTGTGGTGGCTACACAGCCTTCAATGACATCCGGTCCTTCAGTCCACTATTGGTGAAGACTGTGAGCATGAATATCCAGAGCTCTTTTCCACGTGTCCTCTCACCTCTCCCTAAATTGGGCACTTTTGTCCATGTGTTCTTTTTTGAACCTCCTTCCTGGACTGTCTTTGATGACATTGTCCTGATTCATATACATCTTACTGAGCCTGATTCATATACCTCTTACTGAGTTATCTTCTTGCTTCTATGTTTGTGGACATAAACTGGAGTCTGTCTGGCTATCTTTTCTCCATGAAACATCTCTCCAACAGTTCTGTTTGAGTTGTACAGCTTCACCTAGCAAATCAGACTAGGCTTCTGTTAGTTACAATGAAAGAAACAGATGGAGCCCAGAAGAACCACATAACTGAAATCTGTAGTACTGGTCTATGTGAATATCAAAATAGAGGTAGAGAAGGAACCAAGATGGCATCTGTAGTGGGAACGAAGTATGTTTAAGAAACAGAAAGATGTGGTCAAAACTGATGATGGGGTTGTATTGGTATAACATTCAAGTGCCACCTAAAGTTCTCCTATGTATTTAATTTAATCAACCTTCCTTCTGAGTTAATGTCCACATTTCCATTTGCTTATTGCATATCCCCATGTACGACACAGACAATACTGAATGCTCACCAAATCCCATTATTTCCCAACTTGTCTGAGTCGATGAGAAAACCCCACTTCAGTTATGTTGGAGCCATGTGACATATGGGCAGCAATGTCTTCCATGCACAGGACTAAGCACAAAACCTTGTGCAAATGTCCTCACTCTGTCTCCACTTCTACCGCAACCTTAGAGAGCATGTGTTTAAGATGATAGCATCACAAGATAGAAAGAGCTTCAATAGCCACTTCACTGCTTTGAGAATACATGTCAAAGTTCAAGTAGACAATATATGGCACACCCAAGTTGAGAAATTGAGAGCAGATTTACAGGACATCTCTTATATAGCTGAGGAAAAACTTTTACACCTAGCAATGAAGAATGATGTAGTACCCCCAGGGCTACTAATTGTGGAGAGATATTACTACTCCCAGGCCTGAGAAAACAAACGAAGAAGCTAGATTCCAGAACCCAGAGAGAGTTGTACAGCAAATGCCACTTGACTGGAGAATTTCCTTTTAATAGGAACATGCTGCCAGTAGAGGAAACATTGAAGAAATAAACACTGCAGCTTAATCCCCTCTCCTGCTCTTCAGTCATATACCGTGGTTGTCCTTCACTGGCGGAACCCAATCAGAAGTTAGAAGGCAAAGGAGTCCACTGATGAGAGCTAATCAGGGCAGCCTCTGGGAACATCCCTAGGTGAAGAATGGGAGAGAGTCAATGGAGAACTAACAAACCCTCATTAGACTGTGATAAGTTCAAGAAAGAAACCTTTGTTGTAGTAAGTGGTATTTTAGGGTTATTTACTACACACTAACAATAGTTGCCTTGATTAATATATATCCTGCCAGCCCCTCAGATTCTATAAAGCTCCTGTTAATATGTGCATTATGCAGTGAGGTGGATTCCAAAATACAAGACACCACGGTACTCAGAATTAAATTGTACAGTCAACTTTAATGAATCAAAGCAGAGATATAAAATGATACCTTAAAGAGTTAGAAAACTGCCCACTCTCAAAAGAATTCACTGTACTCTTGATGCATTTTATTTACATTCATTAACATATTAAATCCGATGGTCAGTTAAATAAAGAACCAAAAAAAAGTCATAGTGAAAAGTCAGGTTGTCATGCAAACCTGACTTAACGCAGCAGATTGCATTAGAGAATGCTAAATATTCTGTTTTTAAATACAGAATTTCTGTTGACAGATGGGACGTTCCTGGCTGTTGTTAAATATTTGACCCATCCAACTTTCATTGTTCTGATTCCTCGTTTATCAAAGAACATCCTGCTTTTGATTCATGTGATGTAGTTTCCCATGAAGATATGCTTAAAGAAAGAATGGAGGCTAAACATATTCATATTTGGCCATTAATTTTTATTATAATTTACTAATTTTGCATTCTAATTTTATAGATGTATTATGATCTTTTTAAATGTGAAGTCACCCCTGAAAAAATGATATGCTTTTAATTTCCAGACAAAGTCATATTTCTAAGCCTAGACTTCATGCTGAATTCACCAGAAAAAGCAATGTTACTGAGAGAAGCCTCTTAAAAGACAGTGAACTGACCTTCCATAGTGACTACATTCTGTAATTCTTATGTGAAAGAGTACAGGCTACTTTTATTTTTAAATATTCACTATATGCAAACCCAAACCGAGCTGAATTTCTCAAGCTCAAGTACTAGGAGGCATGTTTGATGCTTTCTTCTGCCTTATCCGTTACTTCTAGTCTACTGTCCATTTCTGCGGAAATGGAATACTCATTTCCAATGAGTATTTATTAGAACCCAACTCAAGCTCTTCCTTTTCGTCACCACTGATTTAATCTGAAATTTTGCTATCTTTGCTTGAAGGTTTGCAACAGTCTCCTGGCTGATCGCTGTGTCTTCACTCTTTTCTATAATCCATCCTACACATGACTCACAGATGGTCTTTCTAAAGCACAGCTGCAATGATTATCTTCTCTGCTCAAAATAATCAAATTATTCCCAGTTACTCCAACTTCTTCATCCTGACATTCATGTCCTCCCTAATGTGCCTCCAGTTAATCTAACACATACTCCTATGTGTATATCACACATCAATCAAAGTGAACAGCTTGTTGTCCACAAATGTGCTTTTTGCTAAGGGACTTTGAAGAACTGGCTTTTATATAGTCTAATAGCATTCAGTAGCTTTTTTGACACACGTTTTTCTTCCAGTCAGATCTATCCACGTCCATTCTTTTGTAAGACAATGCCCTCTTCATCTTTCAGGGGACTTTGGTAAAAAACTAACAAACAACAACAACAACAACACACATACACATACACACACAACCACAAGAGGGGTCTACAGCTCCTCATATAGAGACCCTGACATTTAAGCCACTGATTTTATTCAACTAGTAAGATATGTGGATTCAATCAGGGCATTCCGACCACAGGAACAGCTTTGGTCTGTGTAGAAATACATAGGCAATAGGATATCCAAGTAATATTGAGAGTGTGATTTGTAAAATAGGAAATAATGTGAGTTTACTCAGTAGCACTTATTCATTGACTGAAGGAGGTAAAAAGGTATATACAGAATTGTTCTCTCAAAAGTGGCAACAACTCTTATGCAAGCTTTGGACTTTTGGATTTTTTTGCCTTCAGTTTCCCAAATACTTGAGGGGAAAACCAAGGAAGACCCACAGGCTCCTTCGTTTACCCCTCAATCCACAAGAGGATGGCCTGGAATGACTATGTACTAACATTCCATTTGTTACAACTTGATCTCCAATGCATGTAGTAAAAGCTACCTCTTCCTCAAAGCCTCGACACCTCAGCAGAGACCTCCAGATCCCTGTGTCATGTGAGTCAGGTGGCTTAGTGAACACGGTACTGGCTTTGGGAGGAGACAGAATTGAATTTGAGTCTTATCTCTAAATCTATACCTGTGTGAACTTGGGCAAATGTCACAACCCATCTAAACTTCTGTTTCCTGTTTAAAATGAAAACAATAATAAGTACCTGGCAGATACTCAGTAGGTCCTCAATAAATACCTGTTTCTTCATCTTCCTTTCCTTTCATTACTACTATTTTGATGAGTGTGTATCAATTATCTTCACCTCTAAACTTTATGTACCTGTGGAGCATAAACTATGTCTCTCTCTTCTCTAAATCTTCAACAGAACTGAATATAATTTCTTACATACTAGACACAAAATGAATGATGAAATGAATTAATGACAAATTTATGTGCAGTAAAATATACTTTGCATTTATTTAAAAAAAAGATACTTAATAACATATTACAGAAAAATTTACTGAAAGGTGTTACATGGTTTCCCTTTCTTAATAGTTATCTTTGGAGGGTATCTTGACTGGTTAATTTTACAATGTCTCCTGCTGATATTACTGCTTTTGTGCAAAGATATCCCCTTTACCAGTTTCCTGCTAAAAAAAGACAACTTTTTCAGTCCTAATTGAAGATATGCTTCTCAATACCACTATTAAAAGCCTCTCACCAAAATGGTCACTATTGTTGAAGAAATTAGTTGGTCTCCTTTAGTATATTTCACTAAGATTTTTCCTTTTAACATCAAGACTGAGAAGACGAAGACTTGACTAAAGCACCGTAAGGGAGACTTGACAGTTTGAGAAGGAAATGATTTCAGATAACTCACTATGTAACCCCTTATAAGACATCAAAGCATTCTCAAGCAGTATTAGAACACCAAAGAACTGTTGGCTAAAGTGCTGTCAAAATCCTGTTTGTGAAACTCCTTCCCTCTGGCCATGGAGTCCAGGCCTTTCTGGAGGCCCCTCTGGCTCCAGTGGTTCCAACTGCAATCAGGCCCAGATATTGCCTGCCTGAAACCACAGCTGTCCTTTTTTTTTTTTTTTTCTGAGACAGAGTCTCACTCTCACCAGACTGGAGTGCAGTGGTGCAATCTCGGCTCACTGCAACCTCCACCTCCTGGGTTCAAGTGATTTCTCCTGCCTCAGCCTCCCCAGTAGCTGGAAGAACAGGCACCTGTCACCACACCTGGCTAATTTTTTGTATTTTTAGTAGAGATGGGGTTTCACCATGTTGGCCAGGCTGGTCTTGAACTCCTGACCCC
>NW_012105120.1:1985209-2030145 GCF_000951045.1 Mandrillus leucophaeus
TGCTGAGATTACAGGCGTGAGCCACCACGCCCAGCCCCTTGAGTTATTTTCAGTACATTAGTTAGATTCATAGCCTTGCACCAAACTGATGTTTTATGAATTTGAAGAGGGGGTGAATGAATGAGTGAGCGAATAAATGAATGAAACAACACTTTTTTAAACCTCAGATAGAAATATAGACTTTCTCCCAATTAACCCAGGTTAAAAAGTGTGATTGTATAAGAGGTTGAAGGTTTTTTAATCACCTTTGCTTATTTTAATGAACTGGAAATATATCCCACTCAAATAGTCAGCACCAGGTACTGCTATTACCTATCTGTAAAGAATTTGTCTTCTTTCCTACAGATAAGACAGCCAGGCAATATAAATGTGATTCTCTTGTTCTAAACCATCTTTTATTTTGTTCTACCTCACCAAGAGCTGTTGCAAGAATAAAACAAAACAAAAACAAAACTGTCCTTTATTTGATCTGCCACCCAAGGAAATAGTGTTTATGTATGTTTTTCTTCCATACTGCAGCTGAAAAATCATAAAAGAAACCAGACAGGCTGTGCCTATCTTCAAGTTATATTTTCAGTGTTTCCTTCCCCATATTTTTTAATGAAAATAAAATAATAGCTATTTATTAGAAGCAGCGGCTTCTAATGGAACAACCATGAAAAGTTTTATTTTTCATAAGGTAACATCAACTATTGTGTACTAAATTTTCATTGTTTTTAATAATCTTGTTGCTTTATAAATTTGTGATTAAATGTTCTCTTTTTTGATAAGACTATGTCACTATAATACTCTATATATTAATATGTCAAGAGCCATTTAAACAAAGCAGCTTTATTAATGAAGAATTCAGTTACTGCTTCTATTTGGTTTACAGTAATTACATACTTGGGGAATAAAAAATTAGAGGCAAATTTTTCTAAACGGGAAATCATGAATAGCTTAAGGACTCAAGTTTTTGTTTCTCAGATTTATCAGGAATCAATTAAGTTCTAGAATAGCCTCACTTCTTCTAGTGTTATCTTAAGATAAATATCACATGATCTTTCATATGCTCTTTCAACATCCGGTGTTGTTTATCTAGGATAAGATACACACATACGGGCATAACATTACCTTTAGGGGAAACAAAGACAGGTTATCTTCCAAAGCATGGATTTATAGGAAAATTATCAATGAAAATATAACTGAACCTATGCCAGATCACACAGCATAATACAAACACATTGCACTCTGTTCTGTGTACCATTCTTTCTCATCACTCTGCATATATTACCACATTTTCTATACTTTCCATATTTGCGGAATGATTTTTAGTTTTGTGTGGGAGAGTTGTGTGCCTATCACCTAATCCATACAGAAAGCACCCTGGAACTCAGAAAACTAAGTTTAACCCCTAGGCACATCAAGTTCCTTCATAACACATATCTCTTTGAAAAAAAAAAAAAAAGACTTATATTGTTCAAAAGAGCAGATTTCCTTTAAACAAAACATTCATTCACTTGCTATATGCCTGGTGCTACGGGAAATTCTGAAGTCAGACGAATCAATGAAGTTTCTGCCTCGCAAAACTTCCTATGAGAGCCAGTTGGTTGCTCTCATCTTGATTGCTGACACAGAGAATGACCATGACTTTTAGATTCATGATCTGCTTTCAAGATGGACAGGATTTTCTTCAACGCTTAAGATGTACACTGCGTTTATGGACTTCCACGAACCTCTGGATTCTATTTCTACTCACTAGACAACTCAGAGTGTGTCGGGAACTCTGAGCAACAGAACTGGGTTGGAGGTGGCTTTAATTTTCCTAGGAATCAATCTAAATATGAAAGAGTGATTCCTAAGGGCCTTTCTACCGAGGACCACAGGGATTGTCTTAACATCTAAGCATATATCCTGGACACAGTGGCTGGAGAAAGAGCTCACCAATTATATGGGCATTCCTGCACCTGCTATTCACCCTCTTCCTTATCACCCACTCACTGTAGCTCATGTAGAAACTTTGTACCGTGAGAGCTGGAATTGCAGATATTGTTTTATTGACCAAAAATGAGAAATAAGTATGGTGACATTAATAATTATTTGCATGCACAGTACAAATAATAAAAATGCATTTACTTTTATTATTACCTTTTAGCATAGATGACTAAATCTTTTTATCCATATTTTAGTGATGAGCAAATGGAGTCTTCAGAAAGATAAATTGGGTTGTATAATGCCACAGACGTTGGAAGTGAGACCTGAACTCAGCTCTTGCATCTCTCAGGCCAGTATATTTTCTAGTGCTTCAAAGGGGTATTAGAATCTTTGCAGAGATCTTACAAGGAAATTTATAAATGTTTATAAAACCATTCATAGTACATTATCTTACTTACATCTCCTCCTAATGTAGAAATGTGTTACTACCCCAAATGTCAAGCTGAGGAAACTGAAGTTCTGAGGGGTTCTGTTTAAAAACTGACATCTATTTAGTATCCCCTTACTGAAAGGGCACTGTTCTGAGGCACAGCATTTTGCTTATGAATCCCACCATATTTTCATCTTGTCACCCATTTATACACTATGACTGTGCACAGGTTTTAGATGGAGTTTCAGATTCAGGCACCGAGGTACATCACACTGAATATTAGTTTACTATTGCTGCTGCAACAAATGTTCACAAAATTTATGGCTTAAAACAGCACGCGCGCGCACACACACACACACACACAATAAAAAAAAAAACAAAAAACAAAAAACAGTCCTGCAGGTCAGACATCTGAAACTAGTCTCATTGGACTAAAATCAAAATATCAGCAGAGCTGTGCTCCTTTTGGAGACTGTAGGGAATGTATCTATTTTCTTGCCTTTTCTTGCCTACATTCCTTCATCTGTGGCCACCTTCTGTCTTCAGAGCCAGAAATGACCAATCGAGTCCTTTTCATGCTGTGTCCCTCTGACACTGGCTTTCTTGCCTCTCTCGTTTACTTATAAAAGCCCTTGTAATTACATTAATTTTACCCAGGTAGTGCAGGATAATCTCCCTATTTCAATGTCAACTGATTAGCAACCTTAATTCCGTCCACAAACTTTTTCCCTCTTGCCATGTCAAATAACGTATTCACATGTTCTGGGGGTTAGGGCATGGGTATCTGTGGTGCAGGTGATATTATCCTCCCATCATATTCAGACAAGTAACTGAAAACCTTTTCCATAGCATAAGACAGTTTTATAGAGACATGGCGGGGGGAGCTTGTTCGATTGAATTTTCCTATCAGACACCACAACAAAGTTCATCCCTGGGCTGTGGAGATGGTGCTGATAGTACCTGAGTCCCACCATAAATGACAAACTGAGTAGGATTTCTGACCCATATGCTGAGAGTTTTGTTTATGATTTTTATTATTTGTATGTTTATTTCATGATACACATCAAAATGCTCTTTGACCAAAGTAAAGTACAAAGCTAGACTCAGCTGCACGTGTCCATGGAGACATGAACCAGGATTTTTTCTGAGACTGCAAACACTGTTCTCTTCTGGCAGCCTTGGGGCTCAGAATATCATTTTGCCTGAGCTCTTGAGTGGCTACCACCACGGACACTTCCTGTTCCACCACGCGGATAAAGCCAACACTCATGCCAACACATCCAAAAAAGTAGAGGCCACTATGTTTTCGCTCCACCTACATCTAGGAAGGAATCTAACACAAATTGACAAGGGGCTTGGGGGTGGGCCTTGGGAAGGCTTTCAGGAAGAGGAACACTTCAACTGAGTCTTGCAAGATAATTAGAAAACAGCCAAGGAAAGGGAGAGAGGAAGTTTTCAAAGCAGAACAGGGCTTTGAAAAGGCACTGATGCCTGAGAGGGTTCTGTGGAAGAAGAGATCAACCCGTGCGTCTCCCTTGGTCTTTCTTGATACAATGTCTTTCGCAAGGGGCCTTTTAGAGGAAATGCCCATATACCTGTCTAAGTCAAATACTGGCATAATAATATCTATTATTCAACAGCAAAGTCAGATGCCACCTGCACTGTCAAACTTTGGTAGGCAGATTCCTCCCACCAGTGCCCTCTCACAGCAGTTGTTACTGTCTGCTCAGACCGCTGTCTGACTCATGTAATGAGCTGTGTACAATGTGTCTCTCTCCTCTAGATCACGAACTACGGGGAGGCAGCAACAGTCCTCCTACTATCACATACTGACCTTCCTGAATCCATGCCTACACTCTCGCCTTCTCTCCCATCACCGAGGAAGACGAGCCTCTGTTCCTGTCTGAGGCAGCCTCTTCGCTTATACTCTGGATTCCACGTCTCATCTACTCAAGGACTTTGTTCTCAACACACTCCACCTCCCACCTTGCAGCATCCACTTCTCACTTTTCGCACTTACTTGCCTACAAAAATATCCAGCAGCCTCTCTTTGACCCACATGCCCCTCCACCTACAAATGGGCTTCTTGTTCTTTCTCACAGCACTCCAAAAATCATCTGTGCATGCTGTCTTCATTTCCTCACCTCACTTTTTTTTCCAACCCACACATATCATATATGTAGCCTAGAAACTCCACTAAAGCTGTTCTGACAAGGTCAGTGGCAGCCTCCACATTAACAAATGGAAAGACCACAGCTTTGCTTTCATCTTACTCTCTCAGTAAAATTTCACATCCTTAAGGTTTCCCTTCTTGGTACAGGTTCTCTTGGATGGAGTGGTTCCTGTTTTTCCTTCAGCCTCACTGGTGGCTATTACTCAATTTTCTTTGCTGATTCTTCCTCGCTGTGGGGCCTCTAAATGTTGCAAAAACTCACAACTCAATCCTGAGATCTATTCTGTCTTCTGTTCCTGATGTTTATCTCACTCTGGTCCAGGGTTATTCAGTATCAATGCCAATAAGCCTCAACATTTATATCTACAGTAATGACTACTCCCCTTAGGGTATTTATCCAACAGTCTACCTTGATGTCTAATGGCATTTCAAATGGAACAAGCTTTGTTTTCTTACTAATAAGACTGTTGTTTTTTTAAGACTTCCAGTAACTTCCAAGCCAAAAGCCTAGCACCATTCAGAATTTCCTTCTTGATCTCACCGTTCACAACAATTCTGTCAGCCAGCAAGGGCAATCCACTTCCAAATGTTCTTCTAATCCCTCCACTTTTTTCATCTCCACCAGAACTATCCTAGGTCTAGCAACCAGAAACTCCTACCCAGACACTGGCAGTTTTCTCTGTATCTGCTTTCTTTCATTTCTTGTTCCTCTACAATCAGTTTTGATACAACAGTCAGAATAGACTTTTCATAAAATGGAAATCAAGGCCTGGCATGGTGGCTCACTTCTGTAATCCCAGCACTTTGGAAGGTCGAGGCAGGGGGATCACTTGAGGTCAGGAATTCGAGACCAGCTTGGCCAACATGGTGAAACCCTGTCTCTACTAAAAATACAAAAATTAGCCAGGCATGGTGGCGTGCACCTGTAATCCCAGCTATTCAGGAGGCTGAGGCAGGAGAATCGCTTGAACCCGGGAGACAAAGGTTGCAGTGAGCCAAGATCATGCCACTACACTCCAGCCTGGGTAACAAAGTAAGACTGTCTAAAAAATAAAAGAAAATGGAAATCAAGTTATGTCACTGTCATGCACCAAACTCTCCATTGGTTTCCCATTGCGCTTACAATAAATATCAAATTCTTTATTATAATGTGGAAACCCTCTAAATCTAAGCCCTTCTCTCTCTACCTCTTCCAGCACACCTCACAAACCCTCTCTCTCTCTCTCTCTCTCTCTCACTTCCCTCCTTCTTCCGCGCCTCCCTTGAAAAACCTGCCTCATTTTATCATCTCAGGCTGAATATCATGTCTTGGAAAGTTGTTCTCCCTGATCAGCCAATCAAAAGATATTATGATGTCATAATAACTTTTTCTTCTTAGGATGTTTTAATCACCTTCTAATCACCTTAAATTTCCTACCACGTGATTGGCTCCTTATGTAGTCTCTGCATTTTTTCCCCTAGATTTTAAGCTTCATGCCTCTCTTGCTCACTACGTATCTCCTGCAGGTAAATAATCAGTGCTCAATAAATACTTACTAAATCAATCAATTAATACATTCATCTACATAGACAAATCATAGGGACAATGGGGTACAGGAAGTCAAGAGCAGGGATGGCAAAGTCATGTGTCTCAGGAACTGCAGGGAATTTTTTTACCTGGAGTTTACACGAAATGTGTCCACAGGTCAGCTCAATTTGGGGTTGTTAGGTGGGTGTTAGACAATAGATGGATGTCTTTAGAAAATTCCAGCAAAGAATAAGTCACAGCAGCCCCCTTTCAATATCTGTACCCTATGCCCACTCCCACAAATTACTCAGCTTCAGCTCTGAGTGTAGTGCTGTAATTATACCTGTTACTAATTAAAGGACAAAATAAATGTGAAGTGCCACTGAAATACTGCACAGGAGTAAAGCAGCAATTATATTTATTGTATAATTTCCATTTGGCAATTACATTGATTGTACAATTGAACATACTGCATAATGGTGATAATTGCAATTGTTAACGTTTTCTGCTGGGAAGAATCCAAATAGGTAAACAGGTTGCATTGAGTTACTGACAATCAGAAGGGGGAGTCTGGTGTTTCCCCTTAATTGTTACACACATTGATCAGAGATATTTCCTTAGGAAATACTGAGGTTTGAAAAACAGACCTTTCATGTTTTAAGAAGGAAAATCAATTTGAACCATTCAGAATTTTGCATTGATGGAAGCAGATAAATGCAAAGGGAAATCAGAAAGAGAGAATGAAAGGAAAGTGTTCATGTATTAGAATTGAATTGGCAAGAAACCTCAACCGTGGGGCCAGAGGTAGCTAGGAAACAAACCCCAGGGCATAAGAAAATGGACATTGGCTGAGGCCTGAGCACAAATCAATCCTTCTTAGTGGGTCACATTTGCATAAAAGAACTCCGAATGGCCACAACAAGCGACAAGAACGGTGTTTGGTAAGAAAGCATGCATGCTAAGCCATAAACCCTTGGAGTTCTCCCTGTGCCCACTTACACAGAAGGAATACATGATAGTTTTACAACATGGAGCTACCTTTGTAAGTTACATCTTGGTGGTATACACACCTGGAGATTGCATTTTGCTCTACATTATTAATGGCTCCTGTAAACTTGTTAAGAAAATAAGAAGATTGGAAGTCATCTAGTTTGTACCTTTTATCATCGTGTGAATTTGGAATGGGGATCGGTGCGGCTGTCAATGCAGAAATAAATGATGAACTCTGAAAGCCATGGCTGAACAGTGGGAAAGGAGATGAAGGAGAGACTAGGGTTGCATTTATACATAATTGACCAAGGATCCTTAGACTTACCGTGAAAGTACTGCTGTTCATTTGAGAGTCATAGGCTTGCTTGAACTGCATGAGCTGACATTACATCATTTTATCCTTTAAAAATCCTGTGACCTAGATCAAACTGAACTTTGCCCTATTTTATAGATGAAAAAAATTAAGGTTTCAGCAGATGCTGTGCATTGTTACTCAAGTCCATTCAATCCTAAAGTAAATTTTGCTAAACTGTCCAACCTACAGAGAAAAAAATCCTTCTCCACCTTGGAGACGAATCCTGATTAATCTAACCACTCTAACGAGCTCATCCTGCTTTAACCAAACAAAGCCATCTCACTATTCTTGGCAGTGACTGGGGGTGACCTGTGACCCAGTTCTGAACAGTGCCATGTCAGGGAGATCCTGAGGTGGGGAGCTGAAGGAAGGAGATTCTCAGTCTTACAAAGGATACAACAGAAAAGACATGTTTACTCCTCTCTCTACTAGAGTTATGTCTGTGGGTAATGCCTGGGCCAACATATGTGCATGAGGGGAAACATAAGAAGAAAACAGGTACGGAGGAATGCAGGAAACACAGTTGGGAAGAAACCTTAGATCTTAGATACTGTCCTTGAGTCACTGAATTAACCAGCCCTGGAGCTACTCTGCCTTGGCTGTGCTCTTGCTGAAGACATTCTCAAGAGTTTCTTCCCTAGTTGGCAGTTGAAAGCTTCCTCATTGGCCCAGAGACACGGAGGACTAAACCAATTTCTTTGAGGTCACAGAGCTAGTGGGAAAGCTTGTCTGTGAACAGTGAAACCACTATCTCCCAATTTTTCATTTCTTCAGCTTTCGGATTAAATGAATAAATGCTGTTCAGATACAAGTAGAAGGAAAAAATCACGTTTTTACAGTCATTTCTATAGTAATGTGGCAACTTTGAGAGATTAAGAAAATAGAATTGTTATCAACTTTTGCATATGGAAAAACACTATACATTTTATAAAATAATTAGGAGAAAGTGCTTAAATTATCTATTTCGATTAAAAACAAAAGCCATAAACTTGTTTGTTAAAATAAATTAATGTTTATTAAGAGACTGTCCTGAATTTGTTTTTTTTTTTTCCTGCTTAGAAAGTAATAAATTTGTTAATGGTATTACGAACATAATAATTAATATCACTTTGTGACAGGCAACGTGCTAAACTTTTTGAAGACATTCTAATGCAACCCTCTCAGCAACATTAGAAAGTAGGCACTATTATTGTCCCCTTTTTACTACAAAAGTAATTGGGCAAAGGTGTTTGATCAAAGACACATGGCCTGCAGTGACCAAGTCAGGGCCTGTATTTGGAAGACTGTTCTGAGTTGCGTGCCATATTTCTTCCGCTTTTGAAATCATCTATATCTTGTTCAAAATTTCTCGGGTTTTTTTTGTTTTTTTTTTTTTAACAGATGGGGTCTAGCTCTGTTGCCCAGGCTGAAGTTCAGTGGTGCCATCTCAGCTCACTGCAACCTCCGCTTCCCAGGTTCAAGTGATTCTACTACCTCAGCCTCCCAAGAAGCTGGGATTACAGGTGCCCACCACCACACCTGGCAATTTTTTTTTTTTTTTTTTTTATGGAAACGGAGTCTTGCTCTGTCACCCAGGCTGGAGTGCAGTGGTGCAATCTCGGCTCACTGTAACCTCCACCTCCGGGGTTCAAACAATTCTCCCACCTCAGCCTCCCAAGTAGCTGGGACTACAGGCGTACACTGCCACACCTGGCTAATTTTTTGTATTTTAGGGAGAGATGGGGTTTCAACATGTTGGCCAGACTGGTCTCAAACTCCTGACCTCGTGATCCACTCTGCCTTGGCCTCCCAAAGTGCTGGGATTACAGGTGTGAGCCATCGTGCCCAGCCCAATTTTTTTTTTTTTTGAGAGGGAGTCTCACTCTGTCTCCCAGGCTGGAGCGCTGGAGTGCAGTGGCGCGATCTGGGCTTACTGCAAGCTCCGCCTCTCAAGTTCACACCATTCTCCTGCCTCAGCCTCCCGAGCAGCTGGGACTACAGGCGCCCACCACCACGCCTGGCTAATAATTTTTTATGTTTAGTAGAGACGAGGTTTCCTCATGTTGGCCAGGCTGGTTTGCACTCCTGGGCTCAAGCCATCAATCTGCCTTGGTCTCCCAAATTGCTAGGATTGCAGGTGTGAGTCACTGTGCTTGGCCTAAAATTTCTTTATATATATAACAAACACACACATTTATTAAGGAAACCAGAAAAGAGACAAAATTTTGAAAAATCTTATGTTTAACTCTATTATTTTGGTAAAATCTCTGATTTATTTTCTCATAGACAGAGCTATTCAAAACTATTCAGGCACAGAAAGACAAGCATGGCATAATCTCATTTGTTTGTGGGATTTAAAAATCAAAACAACATAACTGAAGGACATAGAGAGTAGAAGGAGGGTTACCAGAGGCTGGGAAAGGAAGTGGGAGGCTACCTTTTATATTTATATAAAATTAAACCGTTTTCAAAAATAGCCATTTCATTATGTGAATATCCAGTTTACTTAATTATTTCATGGCTTTTTTTAATTTTCATTTTTTTTTTGTTTTGTTTTTACCCTTCGCCATATTCTTTAATTTTATTCTTAAGTTACAAACAATCTAATTACATTTTTAAGTTATTTTAAAATCTGCAATAAAGTAATTATTGACTATAGTCACCCTATTGTGCTATCCAATAGTAGGTCTTATTCATTCTTTCTATTTGTTTTGGTACCCGTTAACCATCCTCACCTCTCCCATAGCCTCCTGCTACCCTTCCCAGCCTCTGGTAAACCTCCTTCTATGCCATTGTAGTTTTAATGTTCACTTCGTTGATGGTCAATGATGTTGAGCACCTTTTCATATAGGTGTTTGCCATTTGTAGGTCTTTTTTTTTTTTTAAGAGATGTTTATTCAAATCTTTTGCCCATTTTTTGACCAGATTATTAGATTTTTTTTTTCCTATAGAGTTGTTTGAGCTCCTTACATATTCTGGTTATTGATTCCTTGTCAGATAAGTAGTTTGCAACTATTTTCTCCCGTTCTCTGGGTTATCTCTCCACTTTGTTGACTGTATCCTTTGCTATGCAGTAGCTTTTCAATTTGTGATCTCACTTGTCCATTTGCTTTGGTTTCTTATACTTGTAGGGTACTGCTCAAAAAATCTTTGCTCTGACCAACGTCGTGGAGATTTTCCCCAATGTTTTCTTGTAGTACTTTCATAGTTTGAGGTCTTAGGTTCAATTTTGTAATCCATTTTGATTTGATGTTTGTATATGGTGATAGATAGGGGTCTAGTTTCCTTCTTCAGCATATATCCAATTTGCCCAGCACCACTTATTGAAGTGACTGTCTTTTCTCCAGTGTATGTTCTTGGTACCTTTGTTAAAAATGAGTATACTGTAGGTGTGTGTATTTGTTTCTGGGCTCTCTATTCTGTTCCATTGATGTCTGTGTCTTTTTGTATGCCAGTACCATGCTGTTTTGGTTACTAAACTTCTGTAGTATAATTTGAAGTCAGAAAATAAGATTCCTTCAGGTTTCCCCCCCTCCCCCCGCTTAGGATAGCTTTGGCTATTCTGATTCTTTTGTGGTTCCATATACATTTTAGGGTATTTTTTTCTATTTCTGTGAAGACTGCCATTGGTGTTTTGATAGGGATTGCACTGAATCTGCAGAGTTCTTTGAGTGTTTCAAAGGCTTGAACATAGTATTCTAGATGAGCTTCTTCTATGTCAGTCTTCAAAATAAATTCTGAAAATGTACATTCAGTAATGCCATCTAAATAAAAGATAGTCAATTATAGAATATGATCCTTTCAATATAAACCAAAGTTAAAACACTGGCCCAGCCACTCTTCACAATGGGCTTTGGCAGTGATCTGGTGAGCCTCAATGTTGATATGGTCAAATATATAAGAAAATCAACAAAGGAGCAAACCAGGAAGCCTCTCTCAACACCACCCCACAAAAAAATATTCACAGTATCTGGTTTGAAATGATGGTGACGAATCCTGGGTTTTATCCTTCTCACTCTAAATTAAATTTATACTCCTTCAAAGAACAAATAATAAAAACGTTTGCCTAGCAATAGTTTCAGGACATAGGTGATTAACAGCTAACTATGAATTTTGAAAATATCTTTACATGTGTTTCTTCAAGAGATTTAAAATAACTGTTAAACATCAATAGCTATTATAAACTGATAAATAAATATACATATCTAGGGGCAAAGATGCCTTAATGGCATGTGTAAGAAGCGAATTAAAACTACCTTCTCTGAAGAAGGCAGCAAATCAAAGCTTTAGGAATGTTAAGCCATACTTTTGTTTGTGTTGCCATCTCTGTTGGCAGCCTCAGTAATACTCTGGTCCACATGTGTCATATTACTCCATCACACACATTCTAAGGAATGCTTACCATCTTGGCTTGAAAAAGAGATGCCGAATATTTTATTTTATTCATTAATTTATATTTTGCATTGAAACAAACTAAATATATGAAAATAAACTCAATTACAAGTATCTACCAAAAAGTCTCCTCCAGTTTTTGTGTGATGGCCTAGATTGTGCTCTAATTTAGTGGGAAGTAAGATCAGGTAAGATAGTAATGATGCCAGGATGTAAGGATAAACCAGGGCTTGGCAAAGTGATGTCCATTTTACCTGCATATGCTCCTAAATGTGATTCCCTGTGTTACAGCTGACTGTATCATGTGGAGAGAAACAAGTCTTACCAGATCAGAAGTCCAGTATCTCAAAGCCTCAGAATCTTCTACAAAAGGGATTTGAATGTCCAGAAGCTCTATAATGTATATGGATACATAAAGTGTAAATTCCATTGGTGTGTAAGCCCATAGATGTTTGTCTAAATATGGATCAGTCTTGTGACTTTTGATTAAGTAATCAATTCAACATTAACACTGGCCACAACCAAATATTTGCTTGTCACCTATCTGCATTTAAAGGTCCTCATCTGTACAATGAGGGGATGGGATTCAATTGCCATTAAGGTCCACTTTGTTTGCATTCCAGCTGCAATATACAGTAATGTGTGCCCACATACCCTGCAAATTTGTCAGGCTCAGGTTAAAATTCTGAGGCATTAGTGGAAGTGGACCTCAGTGGTCACAGCCTGAGTAACCTGTTGGTGACCAGGATGGAGCCTGTAAGGGCAGCTTGCTCATGGCTGCTGAATTCCCATGGGAAGGGGCTTTCCTAGGTGATTCCAGGCACTGAGTATGAGCAAAGGAAAGGTTAACTGTCTCTCACTTCAGCGAGGATAGCAGAGATGCTTCTCTTATGATTCCGCATGGATTCCTCTTTATTGGTGAATATTTAAGTTGGTATGTGGGGATGTGTGGAAAAAAGGAATAAGATATTACCTGCTTTTTAAAATAATTCTCTGTGAGTTATAATCTCTTTGGGGTTCTGAATGCTTCTGTAAGAAATTATTTTTTTTTTTTTTTTTTTTGAGACAGAGTCTTGTTCTGTCGCCCAGGCTGGAGTGCAGTGGTCGGATCTCAGCTCACTGCAAGCTCCGCCTCCCGGGTTCACGCCATTCTCCGGCCTCAGCCTCCCCAGTAGCTGGGACTACAGGCGCCCGCCACCTCGCCCGGCTAATTTTTTTTTTTGTATTTTAGTAGAGACGGGGTTTCACCGTGTTAGCCAGGATGGTCTCGATCTCCTGAACTCGTGATCCGCCCGTTGAATCAGTAATTCACTAAAACAATTCCTAACAATTTCATGCCCACACAGACACTTAGATATGAAATGATCAGAGTTCTGCCGATATTCATTAACTAGAATCAGAACTAGAGATATGCACAATAGTTGATATATCCGTGAGGAAACCTACTTGTTCAAATAATATTTTTTAAAAGATGCATGATGCAGTTAGAGACCAGGTGATAATAGTGGGTGATATACTACATGAAACTCTAGATTGGATGATAAACCTAACTCGAACTTGTTTCATTAATTTTTTAGAATAAAACCAATGATGAGATGTAAAGATGTGATAATGACGTCCGGGAGCATTTCTGAAGTAATGTTGATAGACTCTTGAGTCAACAGTAATGTTCAGTAACAAGACAACCAGCTTGTCCACCCTAGTTTTCTGCTTCTGCGTTAAACTGGAGGAAGAAGATACATTCCAGTAATTTCTTCTCCAGTGCAGGCAAGTGAAGTGTCATGCATGTGTGTATGAATAGATGTTTATTATTATATCTTTCTACTCCAATAAGCTGCAGTATGCAAGTAGTAAAATAATCCATTTTATTTTGAAAAACTGATGTCAATTGGGAATTGTTTTCACTATCAACAAAAACATTACTACCCTCTGGGGAGATTAAATAGACATTGATGATCTGTCCCTAAAATAAGCTTTAATTTGGCCCCAGAATAAAGCTCAGAGATGGAAAAACAAGAAGAGAGACCTGGCTGAGTTAAATACCAGGGAGACAGCAAAGCTACTTACCTAATGCCCAAGCAACAGTGTTACTTAAAACAACAACTGGGCAGACAGTGTAGCGTCTTACATTTTTCATGTGCAGCTTCCTAGCACATGCATGAAGTAAATGCTCAGTAAGAGAATTTGTTTTTCTTTTTTTTTCTTTTCGTTACTAGCTCAAGAAAGAGCCTAGTAAAAAAAAGCTCAAAAGAGTCTGGGCCAGGACTGGTCCTGAGTCTGGATCTCTCAGGGCTGGCCTCTTGTTTTCTCTTTTTGCAAACTCTGTCTCCAGCCTCTTAAATAGTTATTTACTGATCTCTCCCAAAGGGTCACAGGTAATAGGCTCAAGATGTAGTTGCCTTTTACTTGCACTGTGTAAAGCTCTCAAAGATACCCTGTCAATTAATTAGCAGCTTAATTGGAATGAAATTATGTAATTAAGCATCTCATTTCAAATTAGCTATAAATGTTTACTAGCTCACAGGGGATGAGACTTTCAAGGGGCCTTCATCCAGACCGTGTTGATTTTGACAGTAAGTCAATGTCTGTCTTCCTTTTCCTTTTCAAGTTAAAAATGCAGGATTTTAATAAAGCCCAAAGATAAATCCCATAAACCAGTAAGATATCAGCTTACTTATATTTTGTAGAAGCTGATGACCTCCTCCAAAGTAACACATTCTTTGTTTGGGCAAGAGTATTTATTAGATCCCCAAGGAATTAATTGTCTGCAGAAAGTGAATGGCAAATTCATTATAAGTCATGGGTTTGCAAAATATAACAAGAAATGTGTTTGTTTTACATATAAAAAAGTATTATTAAACATAAATAATTTTAACTTGTTCTATGATAAAAGACCTCTGGCTTCTTTGAGCATGCCTTCAAAAGCTTTAAAGCATTTCTCTATCAGGGTGGATATTGCCCATATTTCCCCAGAAACCACTCCCTGCATTTACCTTTTCAATGGACTCCTTCCTCCACGTCAAGGACTCAGCCTCGCCATTTGGACAAGTCCTTACCAATGGGATGTAAGTAGGTGGAAGGATGTGTACAACGTCTACATTATTTTCTTAAGAGTCAATTTATTGTTCTCCACTAAGCAGTTGATTTGTACTAAGCAACCAGCAGTTTTATCGGACATTGATTTTACACTATCAGTGCAAATGTCAAGATAGTGAAAAATGTAAATAACATCTTAGCATTATTATAAAAATAGTTTTGATATCAGATATTCCCTATAAGGTTCTCTGCAGACCACACATTGAAAACCACTGGTCTCAGCTGCTATAACAAATATACACAAGAATACAGAAGATCAAACAAGATAAAAAGGTATTTGCTTAGGTAATTGCTCATGTAATTCTATTCCTCTTGCAAAAATGTAGATGTTATTCCAGTGAAGCAGGACTTACTCTGTAGACAAGGGCAACTCCTTGGGAAATGACAGGACACCTAGAAAAGAAGGAACCTCAGCCCTTAGATGATCTTGTGGAGGAGAAAACCATCTTCCTCACCTCAACTCCCATGTTTAAGCCAGAGTTTCTGTACCTCAACTTGTCATTTGAGGTTAGATAATTCTTTGTTCTGGGAGATTGTTTTGTATATTTAAGATGTTTGGTAGCATCCCTGGATGCCAGTAACTTCTCTCTTCCCAATCATGGCAACCAAAAATGTCTCTAGACATTGCCAAATACCTCTGAGGGGCAAAATTTCCCCTAGATGAGAACCACTGCATTAGACAATTACATGTGCAAATATTATTTTATTAAATGTCTTGTTTGATATTCTGTATTCTTGCATATATTTGTTATAGCAGCTGAGACCAGCAGTCCTCAGTATGTGGCCCACAGACAAAAATATAGAATATATAGTTAAAAAAACAAAGCAAAGTTTGCACCTGAAGAATACAATAACTGAACTGAAAAATTCACTAGGGTTCAACAGCTGACTTGACTCAGCAGATATATGAGTTAACAAACCCAAAGAAAGTTCATTTGAAATTACACAGTCAGAGGAGCAAGAAGGAAAAGATAATGAAAAACAGAATGAAGAAAGCCCAAGTGACTTAAGGAAAGTTATCAAGCTGGCCACTATATGAATTATGGGAGTCCCAAGGGAAAATAAAGAGAGAGAAAAGAGATAGAGAGAAAGGAAAAAAAAAAAGTTTATTTAAAAAAATATTGGACAAAAACATCACAAATCTGGAGAAGGAAAAATGCATTCAGATTCAAGAAGGCAAATGAATCCCAAATAAGATGAACCCAAGGAAGACCATACTGACACATATAATCTAACTGTCAAAATTCAAAGACAAAGATAATTTTGAAAGCAGCAAGCAGAAATCCAATCATTATGTACAAGAAAACTCTCATAACACTATCACTGGATTTCTCAGCAGAAACCTTGCAGGCAAAAATGAAGTTCGATGACATATTCACAATGCTTAAAAAATGCCAAACAAGAATACTACACCTGGCAAAATTCTCCTTAAAAACTGAAGGATATACACTTTTTCTGATGAACAAAAGCTAAGTGAGTTCTGCTCTACTAGACCTGCTCTACAAAAAAAAAAAATGCTAATGGAGTATAAAAATGGAAACTGAAGGATGCTAAATAATAAACTGAAAACAAATAAAAGTATAAAGTTCACTGGTAAAGATAAATATATTAAAAATATACAATAATGTAATACTGTAAGCATGGTGCATAAATCAATTTTAATTCTGGTTTAGAAACTGAAAGACAAAAGCATAAAAACAGCAATAACTATAAAAATACACTATTTGATACACAACATAAAAAGATGTAATTTGTGATATCAGTAACATAAAGGGTAGAGGAGAAGAGAGGTTAAAGTGAAGAGTTTTTGTATGTGATTGAAGTTAAGTTGTTATCAGCTTAAAATAGACCATTAAAGCTATAATATGATTATGTAATCCCCATGGTAATGCCAAAGATAATATTTACAGAATATAAATGAGAGAGAAAACAATGCATGTCCCTATAAAAAAATCAATGAAACATAAAGGAAGATATCAAGAAAGACAAAGAGGACCAGAAGCACTACAAAACAGAAAGAAAACATCAACAAAATGGCAATAAGAAGTCCTTGCTTTTCAGGAATTCCTTTAAATGTGAATGCATTCAACTCCTCAATGGGAAGACATAGAGTGGTGGAGTAGATTTAAAAAGATACAGTTATCTGCTGCCTACAAAATACTATATAGATTTAAGGACAAATCTGTTGAAACTGAAAGTGTGGGAAAAAAAAAATATTCCATGCAAAAAGAAAAAAAAAATAGAGCAAGATGGCCATACTTATACCAGACAAAATACATTTTAAGTAAAAAACTGTCACAAGAGGCAAGGATATTATATATTGATAAAAAGGTCAATTCACCAAGATGATATAACAGTTATAAATACATATGTATACAACATCAGAGCATCTAAACATATGAAGCAAACATTGACAGAACTGAAAGGAGAAATACACAGCAACACAATAACAGTAGAACATTTCAATATCCACTTTCAATAATGGCTAGAACATTCAGACAGAAGACCAACAAGGAAAGACAGCTTGCACAATATAAAACAAACAGGCCTTATAAACACATATGGATCATTCCAATCAATAAAAGCAGAATATTTTCTTCTCAGGTACACACAGAACACTCTACAGGATAGATTACATGTTAAGTTACAAGACATGTCCTAACAAATGTAAGAGGACTAACTTATCAAAAGTATGTTTTCTAACTACAGTGAAATGAAATTAGAAATAATGCCAAAATGAACCTAGAAAGTTCACTAATAATTGAAAATTAAACAGATCAGGAAGAATTCAAGGATGTCACTCATGCCACTTCTATTCAATATCGTATGGAAGTTCTAGTGTGAGCAATTAGACAAGAAAAAGAAATAAAATAATCCAAAATGAAAAGAAATAAATTAATCTCTACTCACAGATGACATGATCTTATATTAAGAAAGTCCTAAAGATTTCACACACACACACAAAAAAAAACCTGTCAGAACTAATAAATAAATTCAACAAAAGTTGTAGGATATAAAATCAACTTGCAAAAATCAGTTGTGTTTATACACTAACAATGAAAAATCTGAAAAGAAAATTAAGAAAACAATTACATTTACAATAGCATTAAAAATAATAAAATACTTAGGAATAAACTTAAACAAGGAGAGGAAAGACTTATATGCTGAAACTACAAAATGTAAAAAACACAAATAAATAGAAATACATTCTACATTTCTTGACTGGAAGACTTAATACTCTGTTATTAAAATGTCTATAGCATCAAAACAATCTATAGATTCAATGCAGTGTTTTTCAAAACCCCAAGGCAATATTCACAAAAATAAAAAAAAATAAGATTAATATGCAACCACAAAGGACTCCAAATAGCTAAAACACTTGAAAAAGAAGAGGAATGTCAGAGTCCTCATACTCTGTAATTTCAAAACATATTACAAAGGTATAGTAATAAAAAATATGGTAGTAGCATAAGACAAACACATAGTCAAGGGAACAGAAAACACAGCCCAGAAATAAACCAATGCATATACAGTCCAATAATCGTTGACAAGGATGCCAAGAACATAATGGAGAAAAGATAGCCTCTTAAACAAATGATGTTGGGAAAACTGGAAATCAATATGCAAAACAATGAAATTCAATCCATATATTGCAACATATATAAAAAGCAACTCAAAATGTGGAAAAGACTTACATGTAAGACCTGAAACTGTAAAACTCCTAAAATAAACCACAAGGGAAAAGCTTCATGACATTATTTTTGGAAATGCATTTTTTGATATGACAGCAAAAGAAGAGACAACAAAAGAAAAAATAGATAAGTGAGACTAAATCAAACTAAAAAGCTTCTGCACAGCAAAAGAAACAATTACCAGAGTGAAAAAGTAACCTACACAATAGGAGAAAATATTTCCAACCATATATCTGATAAGGGGTTAACACCTAAAATATGATTTTTAAAAAACTCCTATAGTTCAGTAGCAAAAAACCCTCCAATTATCTGATCTGAAATGAGCAAAGGGCCTGAATAAACATTTCTTCAAAGTAAACATACAAATGCCAATAGGTATATGAAAAGATTTTTCAATACCATTGATCATCAGAAAAATGAAAATCAAAATTATAAAGAGATATCACTTCATACCTGTTGGTATGGCCATTATATATTTTTTAAAAGATAAAGAAAAACATAAAATAACAAGTGCTGACAAAAACGTGGAAAAACTGTAACCCCTGTGCACTGCTGGTTGGAATATAAAATATTGCAGATGCTATGGAAAACACTATGAAGACTTCTTTAAGAATTTAAAGATAGAACTATAAGATAATTGAGCCATCCTACTTTTGGGTATTTATCTAAAATAACTGAAATTAAGATCTCAAAGAGATATCTGCACTCCCATGTTCATTGCAGCATTATGCACTATAACCAAGAGATATAAAAAACCTAAATGACCTTTGATAGGTAAATAGCATTTTGTATATACATACAATAAAATACTATTTAGCCATACAAAAAAAACACAATTATGTCAAATGCTACAACATGGATGGATCTTCAGGGTATTATGTTAAGTGAAATAAATCAGTCACAAAAGGGCACATACTGCTTGATTCCACTTATATAAAGTATCTAAAATAGTCAAACTCATGGAAGCAGAAAGTAGAATGATTTTTTTCCAGGTCTGGGAAAAGGGATAACTGGGGAGTTGCTTTTCAATAGACATAAAGTATCTTGTCACACAAAATGAAAAACTTCTAGAGATCTGCTGTACCTCATCGTGCTTATCGTTAATACTGTCCTTTACACTTACAATTTTGTTAAAAGGGGAAATTTTATTTTATGCATTTTTATCACAATGAAACATATGCATGTATATCATCCCTTTTTGTCATTTTTGCATGTGAGGGTGTTTTGGAAAATAATTTATTTTTCATTAAAATATTTATAATACAGTGGTTTTATTTTTATTTTCTACATTAACCAATAAAATATTTTAAAAGTCTTCTCATATTAATTTTAATATCATTAATATTGATGAGTAAGACCCACATAAGCAAAAGCTCTATGGGCTCTTCAATAATTTATACGGGCTGGGCATGGTGCCTCACCTACAATCCCAGCACTTTTGGAGGCTGAGGCAGGAAGACTGCTTGAGGCCAGGAGTTTGAGATCAACCTGGGCAATAAAACAAGATTCGGTCTCTACAAAAAGTAGAAAAAATTAGCTGGGTGTGGTGGCTCGTGCCTATGGTCCCAGCTACCCATGAGGCTGAGGTGGGAGGATCACCTAGGCCCAAGAGGTAGAAGTGGCAGTGAGCTGTGATTTCACCATGTACTCTCGCCTTCACGACAAAGAAAAACCCTGTCAAAAAAAAAATTATTGTAAGAATCTAAAGGGCTTCTAGGCTTGAAAATCTTTAGTTCCACTGGTTTAGTTAGATTATGCTCTAAGTAATACACACATAAAAAACTTCTTTTCAAATCTTGTTCTTTGTACTCAGTTATTATGTAAACATTAAACTTGAGTGTTAATGGATTTATCTAAAAAGTTTATCTACAAAGTAATTTTTTTCTTTCAAAAATAATTAAAATATTGCATATATCATAGGTAACCTTTTCCTATGTTTATGATTAATTTCCTCAGATAATTACAAACCCTTTGTAGAAAGGATCAATGGATTTTTCTTTTAGTTTCTGCTTAGATTAAAAAACAAACAATCGGGCCTTGATAGGTAGTTCAAGAGAAAGAAAAAATAAAGTAAATGTAATAAAGGGAAACAATAAGAGTCTAAATTGAAAAATGATAGTAACATAAACACAGCAAACATTAAGTGGCTGCTGCTATCTTCAAGGCACTAAGGTATCTTATTTAATCCTCTTCACAACCCGGAGAGGTACATAGTATTATCATTACTGCGCAGGTAAGGAAAGGATAGGCTACAATGTTGAGTTTGTATGAGTTTGTCCTAGTTGGCAAGCAGCAGACCTGAAATTTGGAGTACTGGAGCTAGGGGTAGAACTGATGCCTTCTCTGACCCCAGAAAAGCCTCTGCGTGTGCGTGCGTGTGTATGTGTGTGTGTGTGTGTGTGTCTTGTTTAAAAAATCGAGTCTTTGTGTTGTCAAATCCATGCATCTTCTGAGCTACTATATCGTTTGAGCTAAGGAAAACAAATCCAGGTCAGTAGCAGTGCCACCAGCTGTGAAACAGGTCAAGGAAAACAGCAATCATTGAGCCCAGGAAATTACCAGGGGGATCAGGGGATGCCATGTTGTTGTTCTCAAAAGAGATAAAAATAAATCAACTTCTCCTGTAGAGTGCAGAAGGTACAGGCAAATCCACAGCATTCAACCCAAACCAAAAACCACTGGAGATGGGAGACAACCAAGGAGTTCAATCGACTCAATCCAAGCATTCTCTCCCCTTCAGCGTGCTCTGTGAGAGGGGGTAGCCTATGGGCATGGACATGGATAGAAATATATAAGGAGCAGCAAGCATGCATTTCTCTCTCTCTCCTCTCTGCTGAGAGCAAAAAGAGGCATATAGCAGGAGGAGGTCTCCAGGATTCCAGGATGTGATGCGTCAATCACTTCAGTCAGAAATTAGTATCACGGAAGAAGCACCTGGGTAACGATGTGTATACGCTCCTGAGAAAGAGGTGGGAAAGAGTTCTCTCCTAAAGACTAAGAACACCAGAAGTTATTTAAAGACAGCATTTTCATATAAGGTTACATTTCCCGAAGGATATCCTGCATGAGAAACTCATAAAATCGGTTCTAAAGCCAATAGATCTGGGAAGTACTGTGCAGTATAGACAAACTTGAAGATTCATATTAATGTATTAAAGGCTTCGAGAACTACTACAAGAAGAAACTTGCTCCTGTTGGTTTATTCCAGAGCTTCTTAAGTTGGATGCAGGGGTAACGTCTCATGAACACATTTTCAATTCTGCTGACAGAAAGAGTATGATGGGCTAAAAGAAAGTAAACAGACTAATCTGGTCAAATTCTTATTTTCTCTAGACCACAGATATCTCACTAGGAAAACAGGCACAATTGCAACTATTTCATGGAGTTACTGTAGAAATCAAATGAAATGATATGTACAAACTACAGAATTTATATTAGGTATGCAATAAATAGTATCCCTCTACCAAAGCATGTGTTTTTTGGCATGAGCAACTTAGCCAAGAATTCTATGCACAGATTACCTGACATCATACTGGGCAGACAAGAATGGATAATATATAGGATCTATTCTCTAAGGACTTACAATCCAATTATGGAGAAAGATATGTGAACAGCTAACCACATAATGAGTGCTATCTTACAAGTTTGTACAATATGTTATGGAAATGTTTAATTTTCCCAGAGCAAATTGTGGATGGCTTCAGAACCGAGTCTTGAAAATCTACGGTAGTTTCCTAGGTAGAACAGTAAAATGAAGCATTTGGATAAAGGGAAATTGGTAAACAATGATCAGAGACATGATGTATTCAGCATTTAGAGGAAAGTAGAGTCTGTTTGGATGCAAATGGAAGACAAGTGATGGTTCAGCTGAGATGGTAGGTCAAGGTGATGCTCTAAAAGGTGCTGCTGCTAAAGGAGTTTGGACTTTATTTGAGGGCACTCTTGAGCCTTTAAAGTTGTTTTCAATAAGAAGACAAGATCAGGTTTGTCTTTCAGAATGATGATTCTGTTAGCATCAGGGAGGTTGATCACAGGAGGCAAAACTGCAAGCAAAGAAGCAGCTTGAAGCCAATCATCCCCTCTTGCCTGACCTCATGTTGGTGACGGGATGGCCCAGAGCAGCGCTCAGAGAGAGGATGACAGAAAGTGATGGGTAGCAAGGCCATATAAGGGTAGGTCTTAATGTCCCTAATGTTGGGGAAGAAACAAAAGAAACAAGAAGGCAAAAATTAATGCCTGAGATTCTAACTTAGATGACTGGATGCATGGTAGGACAATTAACCATAATTTTTTTTTTTTAAAAAAAAGGGAAATTAATTTAGGGTAAGATAATGGGGAAGGGTTGTACTGTTTCAGGAGTTTGTAAATTGAAATTAACACTTATCCATGGAACTTAAATTGGCTTCAATCATTAGAACATGGGATGTAGAGATCTGGAGTTTGGAATTCTAACTGGGATTGAGGATACAGCATTGAGAGTCGGAAGTTTAAGGAGCAGGAATTAGATGCCCAAGTATGAGGATGTGGAGTTCTCAAAATCATAACAGAGTGAGCCAGGGGTTGGAAAATGCCAAGGGTAAGAAGAAAGTGGAGATCCTGTCTTCTAGAAGACTGTATTTCATTTGGGGAGAATTGATATATTGCAAAGGACTGAAAGAAAAATTAAGTACAGTACTAAGCTCTGTGCTACTTACAGCTACAAGAGGATACAGTCTACTAATTAAGGCTTGAAATATAAATGAACGAGATCTTGAAGGCAGGTGGGATTTCTAAACTTAAAACAAACAGAAGAAATAGGGTGTAATTATCAGAGCGAAGGGCCAGGCAACTATTCATATTAGCATTATTAAAGGAGGCTAGGATGAGGAAAGATTGGGTTAATGATGGGCAAAATTATGGAGATAGGAAAAAAACACACGTGCATAAAGAGGAAACAAGGAAAATTTAAGTGGCTGGAAAGAGATAAGTATGAAGGGAGATACAGGTAAAGGGATAGAGGATAAAAGATAAAGGAGAATGGTTAATTTCAACCTTGAAATTACTCAAGGTTGAAAAGAACAATTTGGAATTGATGTGTATGCAAATAATGAGACTACTAGTCCTTCAATATTTGACATATAAAATGGATGCAATGAACTCTATATAATTTTTTGGTTTTAGAAGCAGTTCTTCTACCCAGTAATGATGTACCACAAATGGGTAATTTTGAATGACTTGGGGGGTATGGGGCTAGACAGACTCCAGGTAAGTTCCAGTAGCTGCTATAATAGTCCAGATGACGCATGAGAACCTGAATTGTAGGAATTAAACCTAAAAACATAATTTGAAAGGAATTACACTTCAAAGTAACCAAATATAATAGATGAAGGAGGAGTCAATGAAGAGTCTTGACGCAAATCAATTGCTTTAAAGGTTTCTGTACAAAATAAAAACGTAGCTAACCATAGGTCAGGAGGCTGTGGGTATATGAATGAGTGAGGGCCTATGATTCTGAGCATCTAGCTGCACACTTTCGGACATGCCTTTGGGTTATGTGTACTTAAGTGTTGATCTTTGTGTTCTTGTCTAGCATTATCTCTGGTTCTCTCTTTTCGTGTGTGTGTGTGTGCGTGTGTGTGTGTGTTCACATACGCATATATGTCTGTGTGTTTACGTAAGGGTCTCCAGGTCTGTTGACTCCTATAGACATGAGCCCTCATCTTGCTTGCTCATCTGTAATTGTCAATCCCAGCTGTGTCATTGTGTCATCTGGTCAATGTCCTTGTACCTTTGTGTGCATGTCTTTGCTATAAGATTGTGTTGGCATGTTTTAATAGGTGTGTAGGCATTTTTGGTGCTCATATGTATGGTCTAGGCTTCTATCTGATTATACTTATATTTTACATCAGTGTGTGTGTTTGTTTGTGTGTGTTTGTGTACATGCGCCTACTTTCTAAGTTTGGACAGCAGTATACCAGTTGGTGCCTTTCACAGCTAATGTAAAACTGTCCAACAGTCCTGAATGACAAATGGAAAAAAAAAAAAAAAAAACTTACTGTATCTGGCTACACTGGCCTTTTTACCTTTAACAGAAAATTGATCTTATCTTTTACAGTCTATTTCACTACATACCAGTGTGCAGATGCAAATATTTCCATGCCACTAACAAAAAGCCTGTATCAACCCAAAGCAATCCTTTGTAGAAACTGAATCTGAAATTATTCTCTTTGCTTTATAATGGTGGTGAAAACCAAGCAAAGCATTTTTTGAGTCATAAAATTTAATTTAACTCAAAAGTCACCCTAGCTTATAGATTTTCCTGCACAGACACTTTCATATTAGGAGCCTGTGGTGAAGACTCCCTGTTGATTTTTGTACATTTTAGAAGTAATAGAGAGAGATGAAATTTTAAATTTTTTACTCAACTATTAGTAAAATAACTGTGATGGGTCACCTTTGTTGGGAATGATGTAAAAGAAGGGAGACAGGGAGGGCCCATGCCAAGGCCAGTGTTAGGATGGGTCTTTACGTTACACTGTGGGTCAAGCGGGAAGGGCCAGGCAGAACGTCTGTGTTTCAATCTTACAGGAAATTAGAATGAGGAGACGATTAAATGTACATGCGTAAGGGCATGACCCCAGGCATGGAGACAGAGATGCACACAGTGTGACAGGTTCTGTGGCTGATGAGATTGAAAGTGATCTCTGTTTTTGTAGGTAACCAAGCTGAATCTCAGCGAATTTTAGCAGCAGCCCCAGGATCACCACTTGGGACTCTGAAGTCTTGGGGCCAAGATTTAAACGTGAATTTCTTGCTTTATTCTCCAGTTTATGAAGCCACTTCCCAAAGCACATATGTTATAAACATTTCCCCAAACCATCTTCTTCACATTTGGGGTTCATTGTCCACATTAAAAATAAATCAAACACAAGCAGAAACCCAAATATTCTTGGGTATAAATTTTAAAATGAAAACAGCTGTGATGTACCTTCAGAAAACATTCACATTCTTAGCATTTTGGACAACATGGTTGGCCACATGAGTACACTTGATATTAAATTCTCTTTGTTTATTAGTTGTCCGTCCACTAGTAAGATAAAAAGAGCAACAAGTGCAGGAATCATAGAAATCTGTTTGTCAATTTTAATTCCAATGGAGTGCAGCAGGAAACAGTAAGCTTGAGTTTCACTTCCCCAACAGAAACCCCATGCAGGTGTTCAGAGCACGCTTGGTATTTCCATCACTGGCTGCTACTGATGTGATATGGGGCATTTTCATCAACCCCAACACTGAAGAGATATGTCTCAGAGCAATCATTAGCCCAAATTCCATTTACCTTTATTCTGATGTAAATGAATCCCGGCATTTCAGCTGTGCACATTGCTGAGTGCTAAAAATGTCATTCCTTATCACCCCTTGCAACCAGGTGTAGCTACTAAGATCTTATAGGAAGCAGTGCTGTCATGATACTTTTTAAGATTCTCTTTAAAGGAAGGGATATCCTTGTTCTTCCCTCTTTACCTTTCCTGCTGCATGAAATGTGGATGCAATGGTCAGAATGTCAACAGTTATTTTGAATCATGAAGCAATTTTGGTTATGTAAGCAGTCAGGCATGAGAAACAAGAGCAAGTTTTTTAGTTCCTGGAACCATGAATCCTTAATCTCCTACCTCTGAACTACTCCTATGTGGAAGAAATGTGTAGTTCTATTTTGCTTAAGTCACTATAATTTGAATTGTAATACTCGCAGCTGAATTTAATCTGTTCTGATGAAGGAAACATCTTGCTCCCAGGTTCTTAGTGGCTGCAAGATAACTGCTTCCCCTTCCATCATACTCCCATTCATGACCCATATCGTTCTATACAGCAACTATCAGAGAGCAACTAAGCCAAGAATTCTATGCACAGATTTTCTTTGGTACTGGCAAAGTAGAAGCAATGCTTTAAATCCTGGAAGTTGTGGCTCGGGAGGACATGTTGGTGGGAAGTAAGGTAGGGCTGTTGGGTAAAAAGAGGAAAAACCTTGCTAGGAAGGAATATACTTCATCTTTTAGAACATCACTGGGCCAGGCAACTAGGGGAGAAAGAATGATTGATTTGATGCCTCTCTACTTTCCACATTATTTTAATTTATGCACAAATGGGACTTCTATTTTTGAAATACTTCATACCAAATATATTGATTGAACTGCACCAGGAGACTAAATGATAATTAAACAAAAACGGGAGGAAAAGAAAATGAAACAAAATAGAAAATAGCGACATTAATAAGGCCAGAGTATCTATTATCATAATCAATATCAATGTCTTCAGTTCCTTCACATAAAGACAAAAGATCTCAGACTGCATAAAACAATCTGACAACACCCATAAATCAAATTAACATAGAATTGTTAAAATTAAAGAGATTTTGGATTGAAATAATATTAACTTATAATATGACTTCTCCTACCTTCTGATTGGAATATCAATTGTGGGTAAGAAAAATATGGAAACTCACAATACTATCAAAACTGAAGGCTGGCAATCTAATGGTAATTTTGATAAAGCTGACTCTATTTGTAATTATGACAATTAACATTTAATGAAGGCTTATTATACACCTATATATACACTACAAGTTTTATAAACATCATCTCATTCAATTCTCACAATTATTCCCCATTTTAAAAATGAGAAAATTAAGTTTTAGTGAGACTTTGCCCAAGGTCAAACGACTAATAAATGAAAAAGCTGAGACTCAGAATCAGGTGTTGAATGGTGAACCATATGGATTTTCGTGAAGAAAATAAATACACAGGTTTGGACAAGACGGATATTAAGTTCAATGGGATACAGAGGTACTGCCTGAAAAATGTTGGGCTATGATTTTAATATTACCTACTTACTGTTTACTGACTCAGGAGTCAAGTAACTACTAATCTGAAGACCTGGCCACATGCTCTTCCTGCGTTTTGGACAGTACTCTGAGAGCTGAACATTATGTTAGACCTTTTCTCACCCATGTCATTTTTCTGCACAAGATGAAAGGTGGTATATTTCAGAAACCCATAGGTCAGGAACAGATGGGACTCCATTAGAATGGTCTATTCTGTTGTAAGTTATCTCTGGTAATGTGCTGAGTATAGAATTTGGATATAGAAAAATGAACTAGAAACTAACATTAGTTAATGCACTATAGCAGTTCAGAGAATTAAAGAACAAAACAGTGGAGACAGAAAAAAATCTAATATCTGTAGATCGGTGGTCTATCAAAAAACACACACACACACACATGAAAAACTTAAATCTTGAAAACTGATCTGAGAAGCTAATTTGTTTCCCCACAAGTAGGCTAACAGTAGAACAAATATCAACCAAAATGCTACCTCATTTAAAGATGAGTTAAAAAAAAAAAAGAAATGTTGGAAAACAATATAAAGAAAAATCAATAAACTCAGAAAAAACAGAATAATAAAAATGATATACTGAAAGATCAGAATAAACGTTGAAGAAACTACACATAAACTTTAATAGAGAATAAAAGTAAATGAATATTAAGAAAACAGGAAAAATATTACAGAGAGAGCAAGTAGAAATGCAAAACAAAATGAGTGAAATTATAAGAAAGATAGGTGAAATAAAGAAATATTTTACGGAAGACTACAAATCAAATTGCAGATTCAAAATTTACACTGGAAATAGTAGTAAGCAAAATTGATTTACAGAGATGTAAGTAATATATTAAAAATTAAGATAAGAACATTTTTAGAATTCAGAAGGAAAGTGATAAAAGATATGAAGTTACAAAACTATGATAATATATGAAGAAGGATGAGTATAGAATCCTAAAATATAGATGACTGTTCCTTAAGAAAATATCAGATCTTTAAAAAGTGGGAAAAAATTATTAAGATATCCTAAAAGATAGCCACTCTTGAAAAAGTAAAGAATATTTTTGTAAATTGAAAATTCTTAACATTCAAAACAAATGACTACAGAAACCTAAGTACATTTAGCCGACATTTTAGAATTATAAGAATAAAAGAACTGCACAGGTGTGCATAAAGATACCAATATTAAGCTGAAATAAAATTTTACACATATGTTCATTGCTTTCTTCACATAATTGTTATGGAAAGTTGTTTGTAGATATGTGAGTATTAAGATGGTAAGCTGAATACAGTACTGAGGTCCGCTTCATCATGAAACTGCAATAAGTCTCTAGTAAAGGAATTGTAGAAAGGCATGAATTAAAAAGAACAAGGGGTATAAGAATCAACAAAACACCTTTTGCAAGCTAGAAAGCAGAGGGAATAATGTAACTGACTCAGTAGGCCAGAGAAAGGTAAACAGTTTATCTAGAAGTCAGAAAAATTGATGGAAACTCAATTTAGATTCTCAAAATTCCAAAATCTGAGAAAATGGCAGAGCTGATACCTCTAAAATTGGAATGTAGAAAGCAAAATTTTAAAAATGGAGAACTTTTGTGAATCTGGTTAAGAAACAAACAGACCTTTCTCTCACATTAGGCCACTCCACACTGCTGGATTAATTACCTCGCATCACTATGAAAACAGATGGGAGGTTAATTCCCTGGAAAGGGTAAAACAGAAATCCCTAGGTTTAAGGTATATCATTCACAGTTGAGGACTGGACATGTCAACTATGATCACTATTCTAGATAGTCTGATTGGATGAGGTTATAACATTCTGAGAAAAGAAAAAGTTCAAAACTTAAGATTATGTATTAGTACTTTCATTATTCTTTCCTCATCTATCTCTCCATATTTTGATGGGCAAGCGTATTTCACATGTGTAGAAGGGTGGAAGAACGTTTTCTTTCTCTGGGGACTCTGACCACTCCAAAGAATATGACCTGAAGATACTGATGTTGCAGGTTTCCTACCGGAATCTTTCAAGAGAGAAGGCAAATGGACAATTCCCAGCCACCCATCCACAGACAGCCTTGGAATAGGTTTCAAGCACAGCATTTTTAATATAAACAGACAGCCAAATATTGACAAACATTTAGGGGAATGATCCTAATGAAAACAGGCACTACCATAGAAAGAAGACAAATGCAGCACTCTTAGGCTATACAAAGAGAAAATAATTTTAAATAACTAACAATAATACACTCCCATTACCCTGCCCTTTGGATGCCATTACCACTAAGTCATATTCAGAGTTAAATTAATAGTCATTTTGTTTATTATTAAGAGAATCGTGTCTAAGGAGGAGGAATAATATTGAGAAATCTTTCAATTTCCAAAACATAATTCTTAGTTTTCCAAAGGTTATTTTTCTTTAGAAAATCTTAAGATGGGCTACTTTAGTAATATAAAAGATAAAACTCTTCTGTACATTCCTCTCATACTTCCCCTTTCAAAAAAATGAAGAATCCCATTAATACAATTAATAGGTAAATAACAAATACAAAAGAAAATAAGTATGAAATATATTTATGAACACATCATGTAATAACCTTTATCTATCTGGAGTTTTTTAAATGAGAAAAACAAAAACAATCACTTATTAAAAAGAAGGTGATAAATGTAAGCAAATATTTACAAAAGTACAACAAATGCTTATCACAAGTTTAAACAAAGATAAACCCAAAAGAACTTATTCTGAATACAAACACCTGTGGCTAAGCCCATGTGTGCTAGGAGACAATTATGAAATTGGAAGTTCTCTGAATTAAACTCCACATAAAAAATAAAGTATAGTAAGTAATAATAATGTGCTAATTTTAAGCTTATACATATTTTATTAAAAATTTACAGTAAACAGAGCAATTATTATAAAATTCTCTACAGGGTGGAACACTCCCATCACCCTGCCCCTTTGGATGCCACTGCCACTCATATTCAGACTTAAATTAAGAGTCATTTTGTTTACTGTTAAGAGAGTCATATATAAGGAGAGGGAAATAATAAGCTCTAGACTAAATACTGCCTTACTCCAGCCTACAAATCATAAAAACAGGATGAAACACTTACCAAGTAAATTAATTGCATGCCAGAATAAAGCTAAAAATTGTATGAATAATAATAAAATCTCCCAACGGGTAAAATTTGCAGTGTCTGGCATTGAATAAAAAATTACTAGGCATGCAGAAAAAAGCAGAAAAATAAGAACAATGAGGAAGAAAAAATTCAATCAGCTGAAATAGAAGCCACATTTGAAAAACTAATTTAAAAAGAATAAAACTATATAAATGTACATCATAATAAAATTTTTAAAAATCTGTGATAAAGAGAAAATCTTATAAATAGGCCGAGAAAAGACGTGTTACATACACAGGAACAAAGATAAGAAAGACGGCCGATTTCTTATCAGAATAATGCAAGCAAGAAGACAGTCAAGCACATCTTTAAAATACCGAGGAGGGAGTAAAAAAAAAAACTACTGAGAAAAACTATCTTTCAATAATGAAGATAAATAAAGACTATTTTAGACTTACAAAATTTGTATAAATTCATCAGCAGCAGACCCACACAACTTGAAATGTTAAAGCAAGTCGTCCAGGCAGAAGGAAAATAATACCAGATGATTACATTGATCTAAACAAAAGAATGAAGAGCACCAGAAATGGTAACTAAATTAGTAAATATATATATTTTTTTCTATATATATGTGTGTATATATAGACATAATTATTTAAATATCCTTAAACAATTATTGTTTAAACAAAAATAATAGCAATGTGATATAGTATTTATAATATGGGAAAAAGTGAAATATATGTCAACAATAACACAAAGACCAAGAGAGGAAAAATGAAAAATATATTGTAAGGTTATTTTCCTGCACACAAAGTATTATAATATCACAACTATAGATTGTAGTAGTAAAGAGAAATATGAAAAATCCTAAAACAGCCACTAAAATACAAAGCAGATATTTATAGCTAATACGTTAACAAAGAACATAATATGGAATCATTAAAAAATTCAATTAATCTAAAAAAAAGTAGAAAAAAGGAAAAGAGAACAAAGAACAGATGGGACAGATAAAAGACGAATAGCAAGAAAACAAATGGGAAGACGGTTTTAAAATGTTGACTAGATACACTTAGCTTTACTCTGCTATTTATTTAAGTCTGTTGGAATATTGAGAATTTTTTCAATTCGCAAAAAATAATTCGTAGATTTCCAAGGCTATTTTCCTTTAGAATATTTTAAAACAGTCTACTCTAGCAACACAAAACACTAAACTCTCCTGTACATTCCTCTGTCATGCCCCCTCTCAAAAAAAGAAGAAACTCACAAATTCAATTATGAAGTAAATAACAAATATGAAAGAAAACAACTATGTAATATATTTATGATAAAAATTTAAATATTCTGTATTTATTTAGAGTTTTTACAATGAGAAAAACAAAAATGATCCCCTATTAAAAAGTAGGCAACAACTATAAGGGAATGTTTACAAAAGAACAAATGCCTAATGAAAAGTATGAAAAATATTAACATTTCCCTAATTTTACATATGTAAAATAAGTAAGCTATTTTGCCTATGAAATTTACATTATTATAAATTGCACTATTCGGTTTTGCCAAAGCCAAGAGAAAATGTTACCCTTATGTAATCCTAATGAGACTGTAATCAGTCTGCAAATAAATAATTACTGAGTATCCATCATTAGGTGTCAGATATGGAATGCAAACTGTATTTTTATATCAAAATTCTTAAAATTTCTCCCAGCACTACTTCTCGTTGAAATTTGTTCTAGAAAAAAAATGTGAATATTTGTCAGGATTTATTGAAAATCTATCACATTTATAAATTAATAAAATATAACAACATAAATGTCAAATTGTAGAGAACTGATTAGCAAATGGTAGCATCCATACAATGGAATGCAATATAGTATTTATATAAAAATATATATGAAAATATTTGTTTTATGTGTATATACAGATATACAAATGCACATACTATGTTTTAATAAATAAGTTATATAGGGCATAAACAGATATTTGAGTGCCAGTTTTTTCTAAAAATATTAAATCAAACCATGAAAAAGATTAGAAGGCTAAATACTATAACAACTCCTATAATTTCTCCTTTACTAGTTGATTTATATCTTGAATCCCAACTTCTCCCTTGAATTCCAGACTACCATAACCAAGTTGAAACTTCACATGTCCAAAAACAGAACTCTTATCTGTTTTCCTTCCCCAAACTGACTCCACACCCAGTTTTCCTAATATGAATAAGCAAAAATATCATTTTTCTTGACTGTTTTCTTTTCCTGCCTCTCACCACCAACCCTCAGCCAAGTACTTCCATCTCTGACTCTAAATCTGCCCCCTGCTACTTACACTCTTGCTCTCTAAAATCCATTCTCCATACAGCAGCCAGAGTTATTCATGGAGATAGACAGTAAAATGATACATACCAGAGGCTGGGAAGGGTGTGTGTGTGTAAAGGGCAGTGGTTCGGGTGAGAGTGATAAAGAGGGGTTGGTTAATGGGTACAAACGCAGAGTTAGATAGAAGGAAGGAGTTCTAACGTTCCATAGCAGAGTAGGGTGACCAGAGTTAGCAACAATATACTGTACATTTCTAAATAGCGAGAAGAAAGGACTTGAAATCTTCCAACACATAGAAATGATAAATACTCCAGGTGATGAATATCCTAAATATCCTGAGTTGATCATTACACATTCTATTCATGTAACAAAATATGACATCTACTGTATAATTATGTACAAATATTATGTACCAATTACGATTTTTTGCCAGGCGCAGTGGCTCATACCTGTAATCCCAGCACACTGGGAGGCCTAGATGGGTGGATCACCTGAGGTTAGGAGTTCAAGACCAGCCTGGCCAACATGGTGAAACACTGTCTCTAATAAAAATACAAAAATTAGCCAGACACAGTGGTGCACACCTGTAGTCCCAGCTACTCGGGAGGCTGATGCAGGAGAATCGCTTGAACCTAGGAGTCAGAGGTTGCAGTGAGCCTAGATTGCCCCACTCCACTCCAACCTGGGCAACAGAGCAAGACTCCATCTCAAAACAAACAAACAAAAAAAATTAAGAGAGAAACAAAAACCTGTAGACAGACCCTATCATATAGGGTCCCTTGCTTGAAGCTCAGTGATGGCATCTCACGACACTGAAAATCTGAATTCCTCACCATAGTACCAAAAGCCTACATGAACTGTCTTCTCCTGCATTACTGATCTAAGATCAACCACAGCCTACCTTGTCCATGACTCTAAAGGTCCTAGTCTCAATCAGGACAAGCACGTTCCTACCTGGAGGCATTGCCTAGATTGCTCCTCCTCCAAGTTCACAGAGATCTTTTCTAACCACTTCTAAACCAGAACTCTCTTGCCAGCATTCACCTATCCTACACTGATATACCAGAGATTTCCCATCATTTATGGCTCCCTGAATTAATGTGTCTCATTCACCTACTGATTTATTGAATGGCAGTGACGTCTAATTGAAAATCTAAGTCCTCAAGAACTACATTGCCTAAATGTTTACAATATTGTAGTTGGTGTCTGGTTGCTGATTTTTATCTCCTTCTTTGTGCTTGTCAACATTATCCAAATTTTATATGACTGATAAATATTTTAAAGACAGGAATGAAAAGTTCATATATGCATAAAACATAAAATAACAATGGCAGAGCTTAAGATGCAAAGTAAAGAGAGATATTTTCCTTGAGAACCTGATTAAGTCACTCCTTCAGTTGTGGGCACTTTTTGAAATAATCTTTTTGAGTGGAAGGTCAAAAAAGAAATTTCCTATATTAGAAGAGAGATTAATATGAAAGAGCTGTCAGTAAATTTGGAAGAAACTCCATAGGTTAATTAGACCTTCTGAAAAGAGGCCAATAAAAACCAGGGAGAGCAAAGTGGCCTCTTTTGCTGGCCTGGATGGTTTCGGTACTTTAAGCCACAAGCGGGAGAAAGCCAAGAGCACAGTAAGAATTTAACCGAAAATCAATAGCCCATAGCACAAACTCCATTCTCTGTCACCCTGCCAACTGGTTCCCAACAGGGCAATAACATTTTAATAAAGTAGCTGTTAATTAGAGGTGGAGATTCTCACGGCTTAGTTAACACTGTTTTAGCTAAAGGACGAGACAGAGATTTGGAGAGCTTTATTAACTCAAAGAACTGAGTCATGAAGGGAGGACTCTGGCTGATGTATAAAAGGGTTAAATTGATTCCATGTGCTAGAGAGAGCTCTGAGTTGCAATTCTCTAGAAAGCAACAAATCCCATAGTTACCTATCTATGTTGCTGTCTTGGGTTGACTTACTGGTTTCTCTGCCAGTAACGATAATGATAGGCTGAGAAGCGGTGGAAGCTTCTTGAGGGGAAAGTGTCACTTGACACTTCAGTGCATTCTCCTTGGGTTCAGTGAAAAGGGGCGGCCAATAACTTAAGTGACTTCTCTTGCCCTTGTCTTTAGAAAGATTTACTCTGCCCCAAAAGGAGTGGGGAGTAGAACGGAATGATGACCATGTTAAAAGTCAGTGACCGACTTTTGCAAACAGAAGAATATATTTGACACACAGAACAACTGACAAAATGATGGCACCTCCTTCAACAGAGCAAGGCACCTACTACTGAGGCAGTAGCCTGCCCTGTAATGTTCAACTGCCCAGCAATTAAATGTAAAAAATAAAATAAAAAAGAAAGCTCATGATTTTGTGGAGTGATTTGACACTTTTACGTATGACTTTAAGCTCACAAGAATGGAGGTATTTTAACCATTCACCTCTCCTTTAGCTATCAAGTTTGAGTTCCTGAACCCATCCTGGAAACTAGTGTTCACTTGAGCTAAATTTAAATTCGACAGATAATTGCAGAAGTTTTGAAGAATGAGAATTGATCCATGAAAACCAAATCTATTGTCCTATTCTCTCTTGAAGAGAGATTCTGTTCTTGAAGAACATAATCTATTCTAGTGAAACAAAGTTTCATTTTCCATTGCATTCTGGAAGTTTCCCTTAATATATAAGCTTCCTGCAAGTCATTTGAGAGTTTGGGCACAGTGATACTGGGAACGATCAAGAGCGATGGGCCGCTTTGTTATATCAAGCCACTGAATATATTCATGTAATAATCAATATATTGCAGTACATGAATCTAAGAAGCAATGGAGTGAATCTGCCTTCCCATGGCAGACACCCTGACCAAGCTTAATTACTTCGTTTAAACCTAGAGTAATCCAGGATCTCCATCTGCCAAATAAGAGTAATTGCAGTTGATACCTTTCTTTCCTAGAGGTATGTAGGGATCATTATTCAGATAGTATGGGTCAGGAAGCTAAGGATTTAGTGACAACAGCACCTGTTACTGAAGGGTAGTTGAAAAGAGAACAGGCTTTCAATGAGACAGATCAGGACTGGAAATCCAGCAACTCCATTTACTATCCAGTGAATGTATTAATGTAAAATTCACTTATCCTTTCAGAGCCTGAGATTTCTTATCAGTAAAACTGGGGCAAAAATATCTACCTCGGCATGTCTACGTGAAGATTATAGCCAATGTATGCAAAGTGCAGGCCTACTAAAGGTACAAAAATAAGGGGAAGTGATTGCTTTTATATTTAATGGACCACTCGCCATGTAGTAAGTGCTTCTGTATTTAAAATAAGATTTCATGCTCCTTAAAGTTGGAACTCATGACTTGTGTTATCATATCCACACAAATTCTGAGAACAGTGCGCCCTGCAATAGCAGACCATTAGCCTCTAGTTATGAAATGAGTGACTGATAACTAAAGTCCCATAATTTCATGTACTTTGTCTATGCCCGTGACTCCAATTCTTCCAGCACTAACCACTTCCTGGGGCTGGGGCTCCAGGCTCAATGGCCTATTTGACATCCCCACCTGAATTCCTGATAATAATCTTTAAACATTTCCCAAATAGAATTCTTAATTTCTTAATACTTCTCTATACCTTGTTCTTTTCCAGTCTTCCTCTCTCAGGAAATAACATGCCAATTCACTTTGTCTCAAGACAGAAAGACTTCACCAATGACTAACCTCACTAACAGTGTATTATAGTACATATTTTCCATACCCCCAGGGCTCCAGGTATTGTACATACTTTTAAAATTTTTCAAATATAATTTTAGTCTAGTTTATATTTCCCAGATTAATAGTGAGTTCCATTTTCTCATTGGCTGCTTATGAGTCCCGCTGTTCATTCATGTGCCAGTACTTAGATCACATGCTGAACTTGTTTCCATATTATCACAGTTACTGAGCAAGAACTAACTGAATGTTGGTCTTTATCCTTAACATATTCTCTTCAGTATTCTATGTTTTAGAGAAACCCTGCATTCAAAGTCAAATACTTTGCTATTCTCTGAGTTATTCAAATCGATATGGTTCTTGTCTCACTTACAGTCCTATTTCTTCTTCTTGCTTGGGTTAAAGGCAAACAGAGAACTGTGCCTTAAAAATTCCATCGCACCACTGCACTCCAGCCTGGGCGACAGAGCAAGACTTTGTCTCAAAAAAAAAAAAAATTCCTTGCAAGACCCGTTATTATGATTCACTCTGTTTAGCGGTGTTTTCATCTGTACAGTCATGACAAAGCATTCAGTATCCTATGACTTTTCCCAGGAACCTTCAGAATTTAAAATCCGTTTGCTGTTTATACTTTTGCATGATTTCCTGCTTAAAAAACTTTTGCTCCAAAAGTGAGTTTACCTCTTCTGTCAAGCCATTAGTAGACTGGTGAGTAAGAGTGTTGCTAGGGGACCAGACTTCAGAGTAAGTACATTATCTTCTATCAGAAAACCAGTGAACATAAGATATTTAGATGATTCTGGCCAGGCGCACTAGCTCAAACCTGTAATCCCAGCACTTTGGGAGGCCAAGGCGGGCGGATCACCAGGTCAGGAGATCGATACCATCCTGGCTAATACAGTGAAACACTGTCTCTACTAAAAATACGAAAAATTAGCTGGGCGTGGTGGCAGGTGCCTGTAGTCCCAGCTACTCGGGAGGCTGAGGCAGGAGAATGGCATAAACTTGGGAGGCAGAGCTTGCAGTGAGCTGAGATCCTGCCACTGTACTCCAGGCTGGGCAACAAAGCAAGACTCCGTTTCAAAAAAAAAAAAAGAAGATATTTAGATAATTCTATTGTGTTTAGGTAGGTAAAATGGATTGCTTTTTATTATTTTTTTGAAAAAGGCTAATTAAATTCACACTTGCCAACCATAATGGTAATATAGAGCTTAAATTCTTACAGGCTATGTGAGCTCAATAAATATCCACTAAAAAAACAAACAAACAATAAACAACTCTTATAGGTTCCTTGAGGTTCAGCTCAAATGTTTCTGTATTCATAAGGGCTTTTCACCACCTCTCAGTGAAAAGAAATTTGAATTTTTCCCTCCATTCATGCCAGGACTCTCTCCAGGTAAACATCTGACAGCATCCACACATAGCTTTATATTTAAGTTAATTATGTGTCTTTTCAAGTTCCTTTATAAGAGTGACTTATTTTTATTCGTATTTTTAACTTCCTCTGTATAGAAGCCAGGACATTTACCTTCCTTGATTCTGCTGCATCTCACAAACTCTAGCTCAACAAAATTAATTGAGCACCTACTATGAGCCAGGGATAATGTCTGATGCTACAGGACTAAAAAACTAAAGAAGGCATGGTTTCTATTTCTTAGATTCTCTCTACTTAATAAAATAAGTAGAAAAACAAACACGCTTAAAACATCCTGTACAAAGAACTGTGACTGGAGTGAACCCAGGGTACTATGAGAGAACAGAGGGCATTAGCCACCCAGGTAACCCAAAGGAATATGGTGGAGAAAGAAACTGATACCGCAATGAAATCCTAAAAGATGAGTCCAGTAGACGGACCAACACAAAAGGAACATGACAGACAGGGAGAGCAACATTTTTAGAGACTTGAAAACCAGTAATATATTCAGGAAACTGCAAGCAGTTGGAGATATTTGGAGTGCTGACAGAGTGAAGGAAGATAGTGTTGGAGTGGTCAGGAGGTTGGATGATGAATGGCTTTAAATGCCAGGCTTTAAATGCCTGAGTGCAATAAAGAACCATTGCATATGCAACTTAGTCACTTGCATATACATCATTGAACCTAGCTTCCAAAGCTATGCAATCAGCAATGTTACTTTCAGGTGATGCACCTAATCTGTAACTTGCAGCCTTCATGGAAGTTTAGATTAAACCAAATCATTATTTTCATAGTTGGTCTTCCCATTTTAATTTTTTGTTTGTCTTAAAAGGAATTTGAAGCCTACAAAAAAATTGAAACCTATCTACAGGTAACGACTATCATTTTCTTCTTGTTTCACGCTCCTCATGCAGCTGTTTGAGCATTTAAATAAAATTCTTGTCATGTATTTTTCACACCTTCATCTGAATGGAAAGCTTGAGTGAGTAAACTAATCCCCATGAGAGATTTCATTTCCAGTGTGAAAATGATCAGGTTTAAGAAGAAAAAAAACCTCTTATTTTAATCAAGGAGAGTGGTTAAGAACGGTACAATTCCCATAAAAATAATACGCCACTTCTCTCACGATTTCAGGAGGAAGCATTTGTGGCATTTATTTACATGTGAAGAAAAAGTATACAAGCCCAAAGGAATAATCTCAAAACAGTGTAAGAGGAGAGTTTATTTGACAATAAATTTGCAAACTCCCCAACACAACTGGCATCAGCTATAGCCTTATTAAACCCAACCGTCAGATCATTCAGAGAGAAATATACATCCGATTTACCTGCGCAGACACACTTTCATGAAAAGACTTGAGATTTTAACATCATAAACACTTCTCTTAAAGGGCCTCATATTTTAGACTTTCAAATACAACACACAGGGAGACACACACATAGATATACACACAGACATGCTCACGGGGGCACATACACCGTGAGACACACAGACCAACATAGACATGCTCACAGAAGACTAAAAAAGCCAAAATATTCAAACATTTAGATGACAAATTGAGAGCCATTTCGGAGAAAATATTCACTTGTTTAACTGAAAATTATTTGTAACAATGAATAAATGGCATGTTAATCCAGTTTCCTTCATAAAAGGACTTTGATGTTGACTAACATTTTATTCAATGTAATCAACAACTTGGCCCCATTTTTCATTCATTTCTGCATATTTTCCTTATCAAAGTTCAGTTACCACTCTAGAAAAACAAAATGTCCCCTTTCTAGTAAATGGAGATCATGTTTTCTAAACTGCCTTGATAGGAGTGTTTGTTGTTGTTGTTGTTGTTGTTGTTGTTTTTACTAATCCTAAAGGAGCACAAAGGTAGGTGAGTGACCTAGACAATTTCACAGGGCTCCTGATGCTAATCACATTCCTTGATCCTCACAGGAACATTCAGGATCATGCACATTACTTTCTCCTTTGCCTAAAACATCACTTGATAATGTTTGGGTTGTATTCTTAAAACACCTGAAACATATTACAAGCTGGAAGATCTATGTTCCATCTCGTCTGTTTCCTAAAAGATAGACTCTTGATCAAATTTCCCACCTGGCAAGCAAATCTCTATGCCTCCTTCTCCCTTACGTGTAACTTACTCTCCAATAACACCACACACATTCTGCCAATGGTATTCATGTCTGTCATTCGTCTGCCTATTCCCTGCCTCCCTTCTGTTGGGATTCTCCCCATGCTTCCCAGTTAATATTCCATTTCTCCCTTACAGACTTTCCTGACCTCCCTGAATCGACACTCCATAGGTATGTTGAATTGATGCCATAATATTTTAAATGATTTCAGGATTAATTTATGAATAGCTGTATTTTGCAAACTAGATTTCCATAGACACAAACCTCTAACCTGCTATCAGTTTGACCTTGACATAGGAGATATTTATAAGAAAAATAAAATCTGAAGTAATGATTATCTTCTTTAACAAGACTGAGCAACCTGTTCCTTTGGTTCATTTTATATTACAGATTGAATCCTTCTGGAATATGACTTGTAGCTATTAAATAGCTTTTTATACTTTTCAGTGACCATTTGGTTAAATGCAAAAGCAATGTACTTTCTTTAAGCACAAGACAGCCATTAGTCAGCTCACTGTTGAGTTACATTTGGCCTTAAATTTTGACTTGCAATATTTACCATTATTATTGGATGATAAATTGCAATAAGGAAATATACTTCATTTCCCTGTAAACTCAGTCTATTTTAAATGGATTTAATAATGCTTAATAGTACATTCAAAGATACCCAAAGTCAATGTTCCCTGAAGCAAATCAGAAGAATGTTGAACAACTTCATAATGACCATTTAATCCCCATCATTACTACAGACTGGGATTCCTGCTGATGCAATGGCAATGTTGTTTAGAGAAAATTAAGCAATAAATTAAAAAGTATAAGCTCCATTGTTGCCATGGCAACCCCATGTATGAACTCTTATGAAGTTTTAAATAGTTTCTTCTTATGGGATATTAATGACAATTGACACTTTCAACACAAACTTATTTGTATGGGGGCTTCATGCTGATAATCATACCTATATTATTAATAGCTACTAAAATGTAAACCTCTAAAAGTAACAGGCACTGTCAGACAGACTAACCTTATCTTAAACTCCATGGATCTGCCTTCAAAGCACTCTGGCAGGTAGACACCATTGGAGCTAAAGTCTGATGAAGGATAAATTCCACAATTTTCCAATTCTGGAAATTCACTAGAAATTTATTTTTTTTACAGACATCCTTGTGAAAATGTTTACCTATGTATATTTAATGTTAATAAGACACTTCACAAAATACAATGGCACGATTAATAGGAGGTGATATTGACATTATGCTGGCTAACAGTTTCAGAGTACCTGTTATTGCCAGGAACTTCATAAAGATGATCTCACAAAAGGCTCATAATACCCAAGAAGACAAATTTTAATGTATAGCTTTTGGATGAGGAAGTTGAGGCTTGGGGGATCATGTTACATGGACATACCTCCCAGCTGTTAAGAAGCAAAGCTGAGATTGAAATTCAGGTATATCTCATTCCAAAGACAGAGCACAATAAGTGTTTGTGAAAAAAAAATAAATGAAAATGTTATAATCAATCTATGTTTAAGTGTAGACTGATACACTTTTTGATACAGCTTTTGCTTTCTGAGAAATCAGAAAGTGAAATTTTGCCCTAAAAAATGATTTATGTCCAATTTAATAAGGAAGACAATTTTAGCACAAGTACCCTAGTCACTGTTCTCTCTACAGCTTCACATAAAAATGGCCAAAAATCATAAGAGAGGAACGTCTCTGCTTAAACACAGAGCTCTATCAGTTCCCCAACATTTCCTTATTTAAAATTATTTTTAAATTGAACAATTACAATTCAGAAAATAATCGATATGTTTTCTAGTGAGAAAGGTGCCTATAAATGTAAACCAGGAAGCAGCCAAAGTTTAGAGGATTCTGCTACCTTTGTTTTCTGTACATGTCTATACTACCTAACTGTTATGTATTGAGATTTTATCATTTTTATAATCACATGAAATATAAATATTGAAAATTAAATGAATATGCTTACACATCTATTAAATGAAACAACAGGGTCGGTCACCAGTCAATATTATTTTAATTAAATCAATGGCTGGGTAATCTTGAAATAAACTTACAGCCTTCATCAGTCAGCAAAATACAGAATGTTGCTCTATTGAAGTCTCTTTGCCTTTGATTATATATGCTTCACTCTACCATCATAAATATCAAATTAGCAGGTACATGTTGGCATTAAGCCATACTCTTTTTATTACGATATGTTTGTAATTGGCATTTTTACACAGCCATATGAGAACTGATGAAGCCTGGGGCCCAGTGGATCATGCTTATGGCATTTCCTTATGTCTCTTTCATAATTACAGTAATCAATGCCACAGTAGAGAGGAGGTGACTGGTATCCCATTAATACAATAACCACCTTCTCTAACAACAGTCTTAGTGATCTGCAATATATTATACTTATTTTTAAAAGGTAAATGAACAGAGGTAGGCATCCTGATTAAATCAACACTATCATAAGGACTGTCCTTAATGCAATTTGACCTTTTCTGACACTTAAGTTTCCATTGTCTAACTCTACATTGAAAGTAATTTAAAGAGCACAGGTGAAAACGTGCTCTGATTGGGAAACTAGCTAATGGCCATTAATCAGAAAACATTTATACCTGTGTGTTTTTATAAAAACGTTTTGCATCAGAGTCCGCCATGGTGTCTAACCTATTTCAGTAAATTTGTCTTACAAAGTAGGTGAAAGATTAAAGAGGAGTCAATAAATTTATAGACAATAAAAAGCATTGAAATAAAAAAGAGAAGTGAAATTGTCTCTGCTTGCTGATGATCTCGTATAGAAGAAACCCTAAAGTGTTCACCTAAAGTTATTAGAATGGATAAAAGAATTCAATAAAGTTGTAGGTTACAAAATCAACATACAAAAGTCAGTACATTTTCTATAACACTAACAATAAACTATACAACAAAGAAGTTAAGAAAGTAATCCAATTTACAATAGTATTTCAAAAAGAAAACTTATGAATAAATTTAATTGAGGAAGTGAAAGCCAAAAAAATTGATAAAATAAATTAAAAGCAACATGTACAAACAGAAAGAAATCCTGTGCTTATGGATTAGAAGAATTAATATCATTTACATGTCCAAACTATCCAAAGCAATCTACAGATTCAATGTAATCTCTATCAAAATTCCAATGGCATTTTTCACAGAAATAGACAAAATAATTCTAAAATTTGTATGAAACAACAAAAGACCCCAAATAGCCAAAGCAATCTTAAGCAAAAAAAGCAAAACAGCATTACACTACCTGATTTCAAAATATATTACAAAACTATAATAGCGCATACATCATGGTAATGGCATAAAAAGAGACATGCAGACCAATGGAACAGAACAGAGAGCCCAGAAATAAACCCACACATTTATAGTCAATTGACTTTTGACAAAGGTGCGAAGAATACACAATGGGGAAAGCACAGTGTCTTCAATAAATGGTGCTGAAAAAACTGGATATCCATATGCAGAGGAATGAAATTGGACCTGTCTTACACCATACACAAAAATCAACTCAAAGTGAATTAAAGACTTAAATAGGAGGCCGGAAATTTAAAATGACTAGAAGAAAATGTAGAGAAAAAGCTTCACAACATTGGTGTGAACAATGATTTCTTGGATAGGACCCCAAAAGCATAAGCAACAAAAGTAAAAACAGACAAATGGGATTGCACCAAACTAAAAAGTTTTTGCATAGCAAAGAAAACAATTAACAACAAAGTGAGTGAAGAGACACCTTACTGATTGGGAGAAAATATATGCAAACCGTACATCTGATAAGGGGCTAATACCCATCATATATAAGGAACTCAAACAACTCAAAAAAAGAAATAACCAAATCAAAAAGTGAATAAAGATCCTGGATATTTATCAAAAGAAGACATGCAAATGACCAACAGATATATATATATAAAAAAAATTCATCATCTCTAATCGTCAGGGAAATACAAATTAAAACCATCATGAGGTATTACCTCATACCTGTAGGATAGCTAATATCGAAAGGACGAAAGATAACAAGTGATGGCAAGGAGGCAGAGAAAAGGGAATCCTTGTACACTGTTGATAGAAATGTAAATTAGTGTAGCCTCTGTGAAAAACAGTGTAGTGGTCCCCCCGCCGCCGAAATTAAACAGAATTATCACATGATCCAGCAATCCATCTACTGAGTAGATGTCCAAAGGAATTAAAATCAGTAAGTCAAAGAAATACCTGCACTCATAATTCATTTCAGCATCATACACATTAGCCAAGGTACAGAAGCAATGTAATTGACCATCAAAGGATCAAAGGCCAAAGAAAACACACACACACACACACACACACACACACACACACAATGGAATACTATACAGCCTCACACAAAAAAGAAATTCTGTCATTTGTGACAACGTGGACAAAACTGAAAGGCATTATGTTAAGTAAAATAAGCCAAGTACAGAGACAAATACTGTATGATTTCACTTATATGTAGAATCTAAAAAAGTCAAACTCATAGAAGCAGAGAGTAGAGGGATGTTTATCAGAGGTTGACAGGGAGAATGGAGAAAGGTGTAATGTTGACCGGAAAGCAAAAAGTTTCAGCTGAACAATAGGAATAAATTTTAACATAGCATGGTGACCATAGTTAATAAAAATGTATTATATGGCTAAAATTGCTAAAAGAGTAGATTTTAAAAGTTCCTGTCCCCAGAATAATTATAAGTAGATAAGGTGATGAATGTTAACTAACTTGGTTTAATCTTTCTACAATGTGTGTGTGTTTGTATCAAAGTATCACATTGTACCCCATTAATATGTGCAATTATTATTTGTTAAGTAATAAAAGAAAGAAAAAGAAGGAAAGAAAAG
>NW_012105120.1:2030445-2048383 GCF_000951045.1 Mandrillus leucophaeus
GAGGGAAGGAAGGAAGGAAGGAAGGAAGGAAGGAAGGAAGGAAGGAAGGAAGGAAGGAAGGAAAGAAAGAAAGAAAGAAATAAAGAAAGAAAGAAAGAAAAGAAAAGAAAAGAAAAGAAAAGAAAAAGAAAGAAAGAGGAAGGAGGAAGGAGGAAGGAGGAAGGGAAGGAAGGAAGGGAGGGAAGAAGGCAGGCAGGCAGGCCAGCCAGCCAGCAGGCCAACCATATCAATAGAGATTTCAAAGTGCTTTTCCATATATAGCATTTTCTCGTTTTCACACTGTAAAATTGTGAGATGGGAATTATTATCTATCTGAAAATGAGGTAGCTGAGGTCCAAATATAGTGATTGGTACAAATCTGAGGTTCCCCAACTGGCAAAACTAGATCTTCAGTCCCAGTCTCTTGATATCACAGAGCTATGTCCCCGATTACACACATTTCAAAAAAAAAAAATTAGAAATAGTTCAGAACTGAGAACATGAACCCTGAACTCTGCCTCAGATCTGTCATCAATTTCCTGGGTGACTTCTGGCCAAATATACTTAACTTCTTTGGTCCTTAAGATACAAAAGCTAAGCAAATTGTGTGCCAAACTATTTGTCAGATGTAGTATATGGATATGTTAATTAAATTTCACGTTTAATTAGTTAGCAACAAAGCAGATCCCAACTTACAGAGAAGCTGTGTCCAGTATGTTGAAACTGTATTCTACAATAGGATCGCCAAACTGCGAGACATGAGCCAAATCTGATTTGCTGTCCCTTTTTGTAAACACAGTTTAATTGGAACAGACCCACACTCACTCATTTACATATGTCTGTGACTGCTTTCATGCCATGGTACAATAGCAGAGTTAAGGAGTTAAGACAAAGACTTTGACTCACAAAGCCTAAAATATTTAGTTTCTTGCCTTTTACAGAAAAAGTTTGCCAACACCTGATTTCCAACTTAGCTGAGTAGTCTCCCCGTCCCAGGTGCTTATGCTAACCTATTTTATATACTATCTATTTAATCCTCTTAATAACCTCAAAAAACATGTATTATTACAATTCCCCTTATACAGATGTGAAAGAGTAAGGTCGATAGAGACTCACTTATTTGTCCAAACTCCCTCAACTAGTAAGTAAAGATTGGAATCCAAGTCTTCTGAGCAGAGCCTATGCTGAAGCACAACACTACTATACTTTCTTTTATGCCACAGTGATCACCACAGGTCAACAAAGACCATGCAGAACTTATTCAGGTACTTTGGGGAAGTAAGACAATAAAGGAAAAAACCAGGCTCAGCTTGCCTTCTTCATTCATCAAGATCAGAGAGAATAAAGCTTTATTAGACACACAAATAATTTAAATGCTACTTACAAATTACAGATGACTAAGTGAGATGGGACATCCCACAAGATGACATCAAAGGCAGAAACATGATGAATAATGGAGACAAGAGAAGGACAGACAGAGGAAACCAGAAAAGGAGCAGAGCAGAGAGGTTCCGATTCACAGAAAGAGTCCTGATCCTCATCTCCCATCTGATCTTTTTCATCTTCGTGTGCTCTGCTAGGAAAATTTCTGTACATAATAAGATTTCAATGATTAGAAAACAGGCATCTTTTCTTTCATGTACTAAAAAATTAAAATAAAAGTAAAACAACATTTCCAATCATTCCACCTGGAGACCGTCCCAAATTAATTCTTAGTCATGCATTATTTCGGTTCAAACTCCTAGTCACTCCTGCATGCCTGGCCCTGACACTGGTGCTGTAGAAGGCTGAGCAAGGCCCAGTTTGTGTGAGTCCAGCTTCCTCACCTCTATCCTCAGCCATTCCTCTGTTCCTTTATATCCCTCTCTGGCTTCGCCCCTTGGCTAAGCTGAGTTTGTGCATTTGTTTTCTGAGCACTTCCTGCTTTGGATCCTTAGCATACATTTTTGCTAGATTTTGCACTAGGAGATTGAAAATCCTATCCAGGTTTTCTGTACATGACTGCTTTGTCATTTTTCTTTTTTCCGAACAAGGCTCAAGTTTTGTCAAGATTTCCTTTTCTAAAATAGAACTACTTTACAGCACAAGTAGTTTTGTATTTTTCTTTTACCTATCCATGTCATTATTTTGATGTAAACAATGTTTTAAAAGACACAGAAAAGGTCCTAGGCTTAGAAAAAGTCCCTGTTGTGTGTAATCAAAGAGTAGCTCTAAAAGGCTGGAAATTGTGACAGGTATACTATTGGTCATCAGTAGAAGCAGATGAAAGATGGGCATTTTACTGCTTCATGAAGTGATTGGAATGTCCAGGCACCCTCTGCTCTGGAGTTTGTAGTGTCTGTTCTTGCAGTTTACAAGAGCCAACCTCTAGCAGCCCATGGGCTTTGTTTGTTGGTTTATCTGTTTTAGACTGAGAGATTGTTTTTTGCTTTGTTTTTGCCTATTTTTTTTTCTTTGTTAATCAGCAAGGTTTTGAAAATCAAGAGATGTTAATTTAAACAAACAAACCAATGAAAAGCAGCCAAGATTGGAGGCGGGGAAAGGGTGGAGTTGCCGGGGCGGGGGATGCTCTCCAGCAATGAGAGACTGTGCCAAGCTGATGTAGCCACCAAGAGGTGGGTTGGGTAGAAGCTGTCTCCTATCAGCAGGGCAGAAGCACCCCCACCAGGTACACTGACATGTTTGAAACACCTGCCAGCTCCTGGGTGCTTACCAGTCTTCAACACCTGCAAATGGGTGATATGTAAAATATGTGCAGACAGCTGGCAGTGGCCTCACTTCTAACCCATCAAATCAGACACCTGCAGAAGGGTCCTGGAGGCTTCTGGAGGTGACTCGTGTTAATCCTTTAGTTGTTGGACAGTAGAGTGGTCCAGGGGTACCCAGGGCTGGAATAGATTGATGGGAACAGCAGGGAGTCCAGACACGTGCACTCCCCCTGAAAATCAGTCCTGCCTATATACCACAGCGGAGTTCCATCTCGTCTCGGAATTCCTGGCTCAGCTGGCCCAGGGTGGGGTTTTCCTCATTTAAGGATTGTAGTTAAAGATCTGCCTATTCTATTCTATTCTATTCTATTCTATTCTATTCTATTCTATTCTACTCTACTCTACTCTACTCTACTCTACTCTATTCTATTCTAGATCCACCCAAAGAAAACTGAATACAAGGTAACTAACATCAATGGGTGAGTCAGAACTGGGTTGTGGACGAGGGCTTTCCCAAATCTGCACCAAGACAGTGTGTGGAACATGTCATAAAAACCCTGTGGAAATCTGCAGTCCATTTATTAATCTGACATTCTACTGGGAGGCTTCAGAAAAAAAAAAAAAACAGAGCTTTCTAAATTCCCAGCATCCACTACAAGCCTGTTAATATCTTATTCAGAAAGTATTAGGCTCTGTTCCCATGCTACACATTTCTATGGGGGAACTTTATGAGAAAACAAAGACAAAAGTCTGGTTAGGTTTCAAAAATATTTGCTCCATTTTAATTGATTTTTCTACATCCAAGAAACGTGAAAAGCTCCGATTACATACATAAAAACTGCTCACAGGCAATAAAACACATGATAAAATGTCCAAAATCAACATCTGGAAATGTTACACAGCAATTAAATTTTAAATAATGGCAAAAACAAGAGTGAGGGCATCCTAGCTAATCAATTATATTAACTTTTTAATTCTTATTTATGGCATGACTTTGTCAATATAATCAGTTATTGGGTAGCTCCCTAATTAGGAATTTATAACGCTTTAAGAGTTATTTTTAGAATCAGATTCATGTAATAGAAAACCGAACAACTGGAGATAATAACTTGATACTCTGCCACTTTCAGGTTCAAGCTGCATTTTAATTGTATTTTAAGACTTCAAACTATCATTCCTTGAGGTCAAATCTAGGCAACTGAATTATTTTTTATAATTCAGATTTTATGAGTTAGGCTTAATGCTTAAAAAAAAAAAAAGAAGAAGAATGTGAATTGTTTGGGTGAGGTCTGCATTCCTCCATTGATTGCTGGTAGACAGTCTCTGCTGTCTTCCCTACCTGACTCATCTCACCCCCACCTGTGATGGTTCACTCATTTATATTGCCAGTCTGGCTCCCTGAAATTCAGTGAGTGATAGGCAAGCAGGACAGGCAAGCAAGAAGAAGTTTGGATGGTGAGATGGTGGAGAAGCTGAACTGTAAAAAGAAAAGTCATAGAAATTGGGGTTGTTCAGCCAGGAGACAAAAAGGCATCTTTGGGGGATTTTAAGGGTTTGTTTGGATGAAGAGAAGACATTTTCTAGGTCACTGATTCCCAAGGTGAGAATCAGCATCATCCATACAACCCAGGAACATGTTAAAAATGCAGTTTCAGGCCTCTCCCTAAACCCTGCCAAATCAGAGATTCTAGGGCCAGCGCCAGGAATCTGTATTTTATACTCCAGGTGATTTTGATGCACACATATGGAGAACCACTGTCCTAAATGCAAAGAAAACAACCTGGACAAATACATAGGAAAAGAAAATAAGACAAGGTATTTTAGCTTAAGGCAAGAAAACCATTTGGTCCAAACCTTTAGAGATCAAAGATGAAATGGCAGGCAGAAAGTAAGTTCCTCAATCTGTGGTTGAGAGTATCAACCACGGGTTAGAAAAAACTAACATATCAGTGATATTTTATTATTATTTGTTTGTTTGTTTTAGAGATGTAGTCCTGCTATGTTGCCCAGGCTGGTCTTGAACTCCTGGGCTCAAGCGATCCTCCCACCTTGGCCTCCCAAAGTGCTGGGATTGCAGGCGTGAGCCACCACACCCAGCCAATCAGTGATATTTTAAACTGGACTGACTCAAAGAACTTTCTGATCAGAATGTTCAACAACTCTAGGAATCTAAGTTTTCCAAGTTATGACTTCTATCAGAGGAGAAAATTTGATCACAACACAGCACAGTACATGTCTCAGAACTGTTAGCCATAAAAGCTATAAGGAACTGAATAAAAATGAACACACTGGAAAAATATCGGTCAGTGCTGCTCACAGCTTGTGAATTCCACAGTCTCATGAAACTTCTTTCAAAATGCTTTTCCCATTCTTGAAATATCTTGTCGAAGAGCCCAGCAACAATCATTAATATAGGCAAAGCCTATTTCGGTATAAGAGAGTGAAAACTGGGACTGTAACATTGAGTGATTCTGAAGGTTGAACTAATGAAGCCTGCAACCGTCATCTTAGAGTCATTTGGAAGGAATCAGAGCATTCATAGAAAAAAAATTAGTAAAGGCTCTAAACAGAAGTTGAAAATTCTGCATATGCATGATTACTGATAGATACCATGAACTAAGAAGTGGTCATCCCTACTCAAAAGGTCTGGGGTGCTTTACAAAGGGATACACTGAGGCTGGCTAGCACAGGCACACTGGGCAGCTCAGGCTGGGCAGGGTCCTCCATGTCTCATTAGTTTTAATAAAAAGGAAGTAGAGATTGCCATCAGTATAATACTTTTGGGTTTAGTATATATTCATGTTAAAAGTTAGCTGAGTTGTTATTCTCATTAAAATAATGGAAATGAGTATTCTCAACAAATCTGTTTTTGTATTTTAAAGATGCTGAACTAAGGACAACCAGATAAACAGACACTTATGGACATTTAGGTTCCCTTGTTTACCATTTGTTTCAGAGGCATATTTAAACCTGAGCCAGAGCCCAGGGATCACAGGGAAAATCAAATGTGAGATCAAAATCCAAGCTGCACCACTTACAGCTATGGTTCCAGACAAATCACAGATTGTGCATCTGTAAAATAGGGACAGTAATAATACCTATTTCACATGGTTGATGTGAGAAAATGAGAGAATGTTCAGTATCTAATAGATGTTAGTGATTCGTAAGTGACTCTTGGTATCTGCTTACTCCAATTTGACCCAATGGAAGTAGTGATGACCCCCAACCAGCAAATTGGATCTGGTCAGTTCCTGAAGAACTCTGACAAAGTCTGGAAATTCCTCAAGAGATAGAAAATCAGGCCTGGCATCCACCTGGGTGAAAATCCAGGTACCAGAACTCCCACCGAGCTGTAGCTGTTATTCTGTTCTTTCCTTCTATAGCTGGCTGGACCCAGACAGTCTACTCACTTTTGTCAGGTCCTGCTGCCAGGCTTCACACTCCATCAGGGAAGCCTCCACTCTCTTGATCAACCCTCCCTGTACCACACCCCAGGGCTCTGTGATGGAGACAAAAAGAAATTGTTTCTGCAAGCAGCCTTGGGGCTACCCATCTGTCAGCTCATAACAAGCTTAGGCCAGACAGGTAATGGGTTACTCTCCTTTCTGCACCTCCCACCTCCTTCCATACCCCAACTACCAAAATTAAAATATCTATTGTATGTCTGCTTGCCTTAGAAAAGCATATGGTCAATATTATCGTTGGACCACACTCTGCATCTCTCCACAAAGCATCAGGGTGCACGCTGTTGGGGGAAGTAATATGGCAAATGGCTTTCCCATAGAGCTTTAGGCAGAAAACATGCCTTTACAGTTTGTTACCCAGATTGTACACAAAGCCTGGATTTCAACAGTCCACACTTCTCCTCGAATGACTGAGCCCTGAGAATCTCCTGTGTGATGCTCACTGGCTTGCTTACTAGAGGTGATAAATCAGAATTCAGGAGCTGAGGCGAATAACACAGAGATCACTTGCAATATATTCCAAGGATAAAATCCCAGACAACCCAAACGACATTTGGAGTAAGACAAATACTAAAATATTGAAATGTGCAATTCTTTATAAACAATCTAAGTTTAGCTGTATTTCAGTAGGATCTGAAAATATGCAGGCTCTGTAACTCTCCTTTACAATCTCTGTCCTAACATTCTCTTTGATAGAAACAGAACCAGGCTTTAAATATTTGCATTGGATGGTTAATATTGAAAAAAGTACTTTTTCTGAATCAGATGCTATCATAAATAGCTTGATACATGCCTTATGTCAAGATGTGAGGTGTTTAACTCACTCACAAAATATTTTCTGTCAGCCACTCCCAGCAAATATGACTTTATCACAATGTTCACCTCAACAACTAGGCATCAGCTAGTCGTATGCAAGTTCTGTATGGTTCACTGACCTTCCAGGCAACCTAATTATTTACCCTAGTTACTACTTACTTATCTATTTCAATGGCCACTAATGAATACGAAAAAAAAAAAAAAACTGCCTCTGGATGTATGAGAAAAGCAATGTTTTGGGATTGTTGCAAGTTTGCTATAGATACCTTCATTTTAACCACACAACACTTACTATCCAAGGTGAACCGTACTGGACATGCCAAATTATTTCAGCTAAAGTTGATCATTGTACCACAGCAGTATTAACGAGGCAATTAAAACACAGCATACATCAACAATTGATTTCTTTCAAGATGAAAGCAAACTGACCATCAAAGAAAAAAGTTCCCATGTGATAAGAGATTCCCATGTGATAACATATCAATAAGAAAACCACTGGTGGTTTTAATCTCATGTTGAGGCCATCACACAAGTACCTATGTCTCCTTGTCAGGTACATTATACATTTGCTTCCCATAAAAATCATGTGAGAACACATGAGCTTTGATATTCCCATTTTACAGCTGAGTATGTTGAAGATTCTCAGGCTCAAAGCAAAAGTCAAATATGTTATAACTAAATGCTGGGACTTACTACTAGTTGATATTTACCAACTTGGACATCAAATAGTAGGAGAATATTTGAATTTTCACACATTTATGAAAGCAAACAGGGTCTTCCGTTTAGAGCCAGCAGAGTTGGCATTTCACTTTAGCAATTCCTTGTTGACTGAGCTCTGGGGAAATACACCATACCGAGTTCTAGTGCATACACAGAGACAGCCATACCAAAGAGAAAGGCTTAGCTATGGCAATGGGTTATGACACCAGTGCCCACCACTGTCAAGGCAATGCAAACAATGCAGACAGCTGCATCCCCTTTAAAGCTACATGTATATCCCTTCAGGAGCTATAGGGTGGCTGCCCCATGTGTACAGAGAAGCAGTTTTAAAAGAAAAAGTGGGATGGGAATGATGGAAGTGTTATTTCCGTAAAAGAAACAAAGAAAGGCAATTCTCAAAAGGCAAAAGGAGAACGAGACTAGCATATATCGTAAGCCAGCTTTGTTTTAGAGCATTACAATTTATCTTCAATTCATTCCTTCCAACAAACCATTAGAAGCTTCAGTATCCCCTTTTTATACAGGAGGAAATAGAAATTCAGGAGTAGCTATTTTGCTTGAATTCACACAGATTGTTGGTGGTGGAAGCAAGAGTCACACCATGAATCCCAAGTCAAAGTTTATTTTCCTTTTCCCTGCTACAAACCATTGTGCATCTTTTGAAGAAGGCTGAGCATTGATCTCCTAGATTATCTTTTCACGTAAACACTGACAGAGTTGACTTGTTTCTCTGGAATTTTATTACATGTCTTCTTTTTAGTCTTTAGCCCATGAGATTACTCTCTTTTAACTAAAGGTTACCCAAGAATAGCCACTAATTGCCACAAATATTGAGGACATTCTTCACCAAAGGGAAGGCCAGGAATGGAAGATGGCCAGGTATCCTGGGTGCTGTTGCCTATGATAGTACCCAGGTCAGGACTCCTGGGACGTGTGAGCACAAGAGACAGCAGGAGCAGATGTTTTCCTGTCCCAAGGGACCAATTCCTATTAGAGCTGCTTCAAAGATCACTTAATATTAGATAGATGTGGTCCCAGGGAGAAATATGATGTGGAACAGATGAATGCTTGTTTTACATACCTTAAATCAACCACGTAGTAGTTGACAAGATAATTAAATAGAAGTCTCATGTGAATAAGAGCACAAAAGTCATAAGAGTCAAATTTTGTGAAGGCAGAGAATATTAAATAATAAAGGGACAAAGCAGTGAATATTTACTGAATACTTATAGTGCTTCCAAGTAAATGCCTTTTCTTTCTTTCTTTTTTTTTTTTTAAAGACAGGGTCTCACTCTGATGCCCAGACTGGAGTGCAGAGGCACAATCGCAGTTCACTGCAACCTTGACCTCCCAGGCTCCAGGGATTCTCCTACCGCAGCCTCTTCAGTAACTGGAACTACAGGTGTGCACCACCATGCCCAGCTAATTTTTGTACTTTTTGTAGAAACAGGATTTCGCCATGTTGCCCAGGCTGATCTCGAATTCTTGGGCTGAAACAATATGCCCGCCTGGGACTCTCAAAGCACTGTGATAACAGGCGTGAGCCACTGCACCCAGTCACATATCCGCACACACTCATTCATTTAACACTCATAAGGTACATATAATTATCACGTCTATACAGACAATGAATGAAGAGTGGTAAATGAAGACCCCAGGACTACCTAACTCCAGATTCTATGTCTTGCTTCTAAATCACATTGATTTCAATGGGCAAGCAGATGACCAACTGCTGATACAAACTGATGCACCTGCTTAGAACAAATACAACAGTAGAATCCACTTTTAAACAAGAAATATGGGCAAACCTAGGCCAGAATCTTTCAATACAAGCACCCCCTTGCCTAACTATACCAACCACTGAACTGAATTGCACAATATGTTAATTGCTGAATTGCACAATATGTTAATTGCAGTAATTGTCTGAAAAGCAGTACACCTAAAAAGAAAAATAGCCAGGTGTGATGTTATACACATGTAGTCCCAGCTACTTGGGAGGCTGAGGTGGGACGATTGCTTGAGCCCAGAAGGTTGAGGCTGCAGTGAACCATGATTGTGTCACTGTACTCCAGCGTGGGAGACAGTCTTGCTCTGTCTCAAAAAAAAAAAAAAAAAAAAAAAGACATATCTATATCTATATCTATATCTATATCTATAGATATATATATGGAGAAAGACAGAGAGAGAGAACTCTTACATCTTATTGCTGACTCTGGAACCTCTTACACTAGGACATCCTCCGGCTCTTTCATGAAAGATACATTATTTTTGTCATAAAATTTTCTATTGTAACTGTATTCTTCCTTACAGTTTATAATCCTTTGCCATGTTTGCTGGTCTTTTTCTGAAGTCAGCTGAACTCAGCATAATACATGCCCAGTGAGACCCTGCTTCTCGATACCACACTCTAAGCTTAGAAATGTATAAACTGATAAGCGAAAAGGAAACAGCAACCAGAAGCACGTGTTCCCACTGTTCCTATTGAACACTCAGCCCTTATCTCCTCTCTGGGTTTCACAACCACATTGTGACCCCGGGATCCCTCAGGACTACTTCTGCCTCCCTTGGGAGGCCAGATACTGTCCAGGTTGACTATTTGTTATTTCAACCCCTCCTTCTTGCTGTTTGTTTGTTTGTTTGTTTTCCCGTAGAGCGTCAGATGTTAGAGAACAGGTTGTGTACTGCTACATCTCAAAGCATCAATTAATGCAATAGTCATCAGCATTTACAAATGCTGCATTCCAGGAATACAAAGCTTTGGTATAAACAGGTTAATCCTGCAGTCAAAATCTTTTGTGTATTCCTCAACAAGATGCTCTGGATGTATTAGTAAAAGTTACTAGGAAAGCTTGAAAAAATGCAGATTTGTTGGCTTCAATCTGTAACAATTGATTCCGAGTGCGTATTCATGGGATCTAACAGGGTGCTTTTAAAATATGCTCTTGAAGCTTTTTATAAAGCATCATAAAATATGAGAACCATTGGCTGGGTGACTAAATGCAAACAAAGCAGCAGTAATTGGAAAACTTCACATAGCACGCAACTCTGGAAGAGGAGGTGAAGGACAGGTGAAATGCGCTAGTATAGCACCCACTGTACTGGCAACTTAGGAGTTCACACATACTGAACAGTAGCATATCTTAAGAAAGTAAATGCTTATCAAAAAAGTTACTTACCTAATTCTACTTTATTTTAGCAGTAGTTATTTGCAATAAAATGACTAGAAAGATTTCAGCATTTTATGATGATTTGGCATAATTATACAACTTTTTAAAACCTAGAAGCACTGTGATGTTTTTAATTTGAAGAGAAATGTGGGGTGCTGATATTACAATGCTGCTTCACAGAAGTGAAAACGATCCACCATCACTGAATCAAAAAGTAAGCCTGGCCCTTGTGCTGTGGGGTTCCAAGGGGAAAGGTATGATCAGCAGGTTTTTGCCAACTAATGCTTTCTTTCTGTAAAACTCAATTCCACAGGCAGCAGGTACCAAAGAGCCAGAATCTCTGGCACTTTGCCTGACTTTCAGTCTGCAGGTCTGGGGGATGAAATAGCCTCTTCAACCCAGCAGGGAAGGTCAACCCTAATGCCTGCCAAGTGTTTCGGTCCAGTGAGTTATCTAAAAAGCACATTTGCAAAAGGAAATATTTTGAGAAATTACTTTCCTGAATCATCAAAATAATGGAGAGTAGGTATGTGAATTATAAACACAGATTGGATTATGTACACACATAACCCTATGGTAGAAATACAGTAATGTCTACCTATATGAAACTCAATCCTTTTTCATGCTAGTAAACATAACTTTTGGGAAGAATGTTTTCTCCCCTTTCTTATAAAAGAAGAAATGTCCTTCAACTGGTTCCCCATATGTACTCATCATATGTATACATGTATATACACACACATAAACATATATATGAATATATGTATGTGCATATACACATATATATGAGAAATTTCTAACATACTATTTTACCAAGAGAACTGAGAAAAAAATAGATAAATAAACCACAAGATATTCCTGCAAAAAAAAAAAAAAGAAATTGTGGAATTTATTTGCATCCATGTACACACAAAGGAAACCAAGCTAGATAAGGTTAACACTATCCAGTGTTTCATATTTTTAGTTTGTTTTAAAACTGCCCTTACAGAGACATTATCAGTACAAAATAATGCCCATTTGATGGAAGTGTGAAACCTCATGCCAAGACACAGATTAACATTGTTTTATTTCTTTCTCTTTTCTTTTACTTTTTTTTTTTTTTTTTTTTTTTTGGAGATGGGGTCTCACTCTGTTGCCCAGGCTTGAGTGCAGTAGTGATCAGAGTTCACTGCAGTCTTGAACTCCCGGGCTCAAGCGATCGTCCAGCTGTAGCATCCTAAGTACCTGGGACTAAAGATGTGAGTGACTGCACCCAGCTAGCATTGACTTATTTCTGTTGAGACTAAACAAAGTCATAAATTACTCAGGTCTTAATTTTTGGAAACTAAATATATGAATTAAAACAAATAAAATGCCATTGCCAAACAAAATTGCGGCAGTGACTTTAAAGACAATTTGTTCAAATATCAACCAATTGATAGTGTAAAGGGCAAACTATTTCAGACACTTTGTTTCATGCATGCAATTATTGATCAAGAAGCCACTGTCAAACAAATGGGTCCTCTGCCCTGGTGTTGTTTAGAGTTTTCTAGTAGCTGAGAAAAATAGAAAATGATTTTAAAACCAGATGAAAAGTGAGACTTTCTAGAGATCTGACACAAGAGGGAAATCCATAAAATAATAAGTGAATGAAGGAGTGCAGGGAGTCCACTAGGAAGTTGAATTTTCATAGAAAAAATAGAGCATTGATTATTAACAGTTAAAATATACACCAACAATACTCATTAATTCTACTACAAATACTGCTGATATCTTAGTCTAAGGAACATGTTTTTTGTTAGTTTATCCAAAAATATGGACCTATTCCTCAAAGCTTGCCGTTTTGATTCAGGTACTGGATCATATTTGGATAACAACTGAAAACCTTATTAAAACACAAAAATGGCAGCTACAATCTGGATCAATATAGAAAATATTCAGAGATTAACTCACAAATCTGGTGATTCATCTAAATATAAATATTTGAAATATTGTTCTGATAGTTGTACATTGTCTTAATGTTTGCTTAGCCTTCAGATATGAAGGGTTTTAAAGTAACAATGAATTAAGCTTAAAACTCCTTTTTTGCTTTTATGGAGAGCAGTGCTTTCCCATTACCTGATGGAGACAATTTTCCAGGGAAAAAAGTGTACATCTTGATATTGCTGTACTACTCACTTTTGCTTAGAGTTAGTCGCTTCCAGAATGTTATTAGCATATTTATTCTATCCTTAAGAACTTCAACAGCAGTGTAAGTGTCACAATATTGAGAAACTTGATGTTTCCAAAAGAAAAAAATTAACAATAATGTAGTTTTCGGATTGGACAATGAGGATTTAACAGTGAGCATTGTTAATAAGCTACTTGTATCTAGTCAGTTCAGTACAATTGAAGCAACAAACACTACCACAGTCTTAGCATTCTAATACCACCAGTTACACCGAGTGTAAGGAAATTAGAATCTTTCATGTGGTATAGTGTCATTAAGCACAAACATACCGAAACATGATGGTGTCATTTATAAAGTTAACTGCCTTACATTTTCCATGTTGGCTCAGTAAATTAATGACTTTGGCACAACTTAAATACAAATTAATAACCAGAAACAAAAAGGCACTGCTGAAACTGCAGTTATGTATGGAATAACCATTTTTGCTCAATGAGAAATCATATTTCAGGAGCTTGCTTGTTAGAGGCTGTATATGCAACCTAGTGCCATTGTCTTCCAAGCAAAACACACCCAGACTAGCCAGAGAAGTAAATGTCCATTTCACCTTCGATTTTCATGATACAGAGTTCATTTTTATTTACATCCATACTTCATGTGATGGTTAATGTTAAATGTCAACTCAATTGGATTGAAAAATGCAAAGTATTGTTCCTGGGTGTGTCTTTGAGGGTGTTGCCAAAGGAGATTAACATATGAGTCAGTGGACAAAGGGAGACAGACCCACCCTGAAGCTGGGTGAGCACAGTCTAATTAGCTGCCCACGCACGGCTAGAATAAAGTAAGCAGGAGAAGATGGAAGAGCAGATTTGCTGAGTCTTCTGGTCTTCATCTTTCTCCCGTGCGGGATGCTTCCGGCCCTCGAACATTAGACTCCAAGTCCTTCAGCTTTTGGACTCTTGGACTTACACCAGTGGTTTCCCTGGGGCTCTTGGGCCACAGACTGAAGGCTGCACTGTTGGCTTCCCTACTTCTTTTTTTTTTTTTTTTTTTTTTTTTTTTTGAGATGGAGTCTCGCTCTGTGACCCAGGCTGGAGTGCACTGCAAGCTCCACCTCTCAGGTACATGCCATTCTTCTGCTTCAGCCTGCCGAGTAGCTGGGACTACAGGTGCCCGCCACCATGCCTGGCTAATTTTTTGTATTTTTTGTAGAGACGGGGTTTCACCGTGTTAGCCAGGATGGTCTCCATCTCCTGACCTCGTGATCCACCCACCTCGGCCTCCCAAAGTACTAGGATTACAGGCATGAGCCATGGCACTCAGCCGGCTTCCCTACTTTTGAGGTTTTTGTACTCATGCTGATCCATCACTGACTTCCTTGCTCCTCAACTTGTAGATGGCCTATCATGGGACTTTACCTTGTGATTGTATGAGTCAATTCTCCTTAATAAACTCCCTTTCATATATACATGTATCCTATTAGTTCTGCCCCTCTAGAGAACCCTGACTAATACACTTCATATATATAATATCCCAGTGTCAGTAGTATCACTCTAGGAAGAGTATGAGTAGAAGCCAAGAAGATAGTACCAAATGGTCTTGTTCGCTTTAATCAGAAGAGGTATCTCTTTCTATGTGGGCCAACAGAGTAAGCCAACTTGGAAATTAGGTATTTTAGTTGACTAATAATTATTTCTTTCATATTAAATTTATCCTAGCTTTGGGCATTTTGTACTTTTTTAAAGAATTATTTTTCCCCCTGGAAAAATGTTTTCCAGTAAGTCTGGCGCAGGGACCTGGGGACAAGAAGAAGGGATAAATAAAAAAAGCAAAACAAAACACACACACTCACACACATACACATTTTTTTAACTAAAAAAGTATTTGAATTAAGGAAAATCATAGATAAATAGGACTTGTTTCTCACAACTTAGAAAACTGTATATCTTCAGCTATAGAGGGCAATGAAAATTGAACTTTGAGAAACAAAAAGCAGAAAACTGATTACTCTCTGTTTAACTTCTTTATGTATTGTCAAGTGATGAGAAAATACCAGTAACCTGAATGTCAAACTTCGGACTTACCCAAGTTAAGGACAAGGATCATTCTGAATTACATGAAAAAAGCACTAAGGGCATGTTAGCATTCAATTTTAGAGTGAAGTAGATTCTGGGGTATTTAACTTAAACTCCCTGGATTATAAACCCTTAACATTCTGTCTGTAGTATATGACTCTGCCTGTGTCTACAGTGCTCAGCAGAGCCTCAGGCACAGAATGGATGCATAACAAATTCTTGCTGCTCCAATCTTTTAATATTAAAGCCTGGGTTATGTTTTCTGGCCCAGTGATTCTGAGACAGGACATAAATTCTGATATTTCAATTTCACTAAATGCCATTTTCTTGGATCAATTAGTTCTATGGATCAATAATCTGATCTGCTTATGAATGTGTCTAAATAATTGATCAGATAGGCTACCAAACAGTAATTTCTGCCTCAAGCTGTGGAACTTTACCAATTCCTACATGAACCTATTTATTTTTTCATGATGGAGTGACTTAAATATAGGAAATGTGCTAGTTGGAGTTGTGTTTCCATTTATGTTTAAGATCAGTTAAAATAATAGTAACGTGGGAGGAAGATTACATTACCTGCATTTAGTTAATATTCTGGCACTCGAGCTTAGCATGAATTTAAATATTACATTTTTATTGTCTCATAACATAAAGGCTCAGAGCAAAGAGTTGGTTCTAAAAGCCCAATCCTGACTGAGAATCTCAAGTGTCTTTTCCACTATTTCCTTTCTTCTACACCTCTTACTTACTGATGTGTAACGAGCTCACGAGGATTGGTATTCAAAATCTACAAAGGAGCTTAGGGAGGGGGAACAAGATGACCAAATAGAACCCTCCCAACATTTGTTTCCCCCACAAGAAACTATCCACAGAAGAAAGCACCTCCAGAAGAAACAAAATCAGGTGAGTAATCACAGTACCCGGTTTTGACATCATATCAAGGAAGGAGGTACTAAAGAGGGTAGAAAAGACAGTCTTGAATTGCCTACATCACCCCTCCCGTGTCTCCCAGCAGGAGCCACATGGTATGAAGAATCTATGTGTTTGAGACAGTACAGTGATTGTGGGACTTTGCATTAGAACTTGGTGCTGTCTGTGAGAGTGGAAATCAATATGGCAGAATTCAGCCTGAACCCATGGAGGAAGCATTTATACCAGCCTTACCCAGAGGGGAGTCATCCATTCCAGTGGTCAGAACCCAAGTTCTGCTGCATAAAGAGACTTTGGGTCCTGAAAAAACATCAGAGGTAGCTAGGCAGTACTTGCCATGGGTCTTGGGTGAGACCCGTATGCTGTGCTGGCTTCTGGTATAACCCAGAACGTTGACAACTATGGTGGACACAGGGAGAGACTCCTACTTGAGGAAAAGAGAGGAGTAGAAAAACACTGTATTGTGGCTTCACTACCAGCTCAACTGCAGTAAAATAGAGCACCAAGTAGATTCCTAATGTTTCTGACTCCAGCCCATGGCTTGTACATGACATTTCTGGACTCTTCCTGGGCCGAAGGGAGCTCACATCAATAAAGAGAAGGACACAAACCTGGCTGGATTTCCACATGCTGAATGAAGAGCCCTTGGGTCTTGAATGAACATAGGTGGGAGCCAGACAATGGTTGCTGTGAGCCTTGGGTGAGACCCAGTGCTGTGCTGGCTTTAGGTCTGAACTAGAGCAGTTCCAATGGTGGTAGCACCTCCCTCAGCTCAAGGCAGCTCAGCACAGAGGAGAATGACCTCATTTGTTTGAGGTAAAGTAAGAGAAGAAAACAAGAATCTCTGCCTGGTAATCCAAAGAATTCTCTTAGGTTTTACCCAAGACCACCAAGGCACTACCTCTATGAATCTGTAAGTCAGCATTACTGGGTTTGCTGTGTCCCCTAATGCTGATAAGGTTGCAGTGACAAAAAACTTAGATCACAGTACTCTATTCCATTTGAAAACATGAAAAGCCTTTCCGAGAAGAATGGATACAAACAAGCCTAGACTGCAAAGACTACAAAAAATACCCAACTCTTCAATGCCCAGACATTGGCGAATATCCTCAAGCATCAAGACCATTCAGGAAAGATGACCTCACCAAACAAACCGAATAAGTCACCAGTGGCCAGTCCCAGAGTGACAGAGATATATGACATCTCAGATAGAGAATTCAAAATTGCTGTTTTAAGGAAGCTTGACAAAATTCAAGAAAATACAAAGAAGAAATTCAGAATCCTATCAGATAAATTTAACAAAAAGATTGAAATCATTTTTAAAAATCAAGAAGAAATTCCAAGGCCGAAAAATTCAGCTGACATATTCAAGAATGTATCAGAGTCTCTCAACAGCAGAATAGGGCAGGCAGATGACGGAATTAGTGAGCTTGAAGATAGGCTATTAGAAAATACAAAGTCAGAGGAGACAAAAGCAAAAAGCATGAAGCACATCTACCAAATCTAGAAAATAGTCTCAAAGGGGCACATCCAAGAGTTATCGGCCTTAAAAAAGAAGTAGAGAGAGAAATGGGGTAGAAAGTTTATTTAAAGGGATAATAACAGAGAGATTTAAAAATCTAGAGAAAGATATCAATAGTCAATTAAAGAAAGTTATAGAATGCCGAACAGATTTAGCCTAAAGAAGCCTACCTCAAGACATTTAAACAATCAAACTACCAAAGATCAAGGATAAAAAAGGATCCTAAAAGCAGCAGGAGAAAAGAAACAAATAACATACAACGAAGCTTTGGAACATCTGGCAGCAGAATTCTCAGTGGAAACCCTATAATCCAGGAAAGATTTAAGAATTTTTAATTTCATATGGAATTTTTTTTTTTTTTTTTTTTTGAGAGGGAGTCTCGCTCTCTCACCCAGGCTAGAGTGCAGTGGC
>NW_012105120.1:2048433-2083945 GCF_000951045.1 Mandrillus leucophaeus
TTTTTTTGAGAGGGAGTCTCGCTCTCTCACCCAGGCTAGAGTGCAGTGGTGCGATCTCAGCTCACTGCAACCTCTGTCTCCCGGGTTCAAATGATTCTCCTGCCTCAGCCTCCCGAGTAGCTGAGACTACTGGCATGTGCCACCACGCCTGGCTAATGTTTTGGTATTTTTTAGTAGAGATGGGGTTTCACCACGTTGGCTAGACTGGTTTTGAACTCCTAACCTCAGGTGATCTGCCTGCCTCAGCCTCCCAAGGTACTGGGATTATAGGCGTGAGCCACCACGTCCGGCTGAAATTTTTATATAAATTTAAATGTTAGATGAACATAAATTTAAATTTAAATTTTATATGAACTTTAAAATTCACATGGAACCAAAAAAGAGCATGAATAGCTGAGGCAATCCCAAGCAAAAAGAACAAAGCTGAAGGCATCGTGTTACTCGACTTCAAACTGTACTACAGGGCTACAATAACCAAAATAACATAATACTGATGCAGAAACAGGCACAGAGACCAATAGAACAGAACAGAGAGCCCAGAAATAAGGCCACACATTTATGATTACCTGATCTTCAACAAAGCTGACAAAAACAAGCAATGGGGAAAAGACTCCTTATTCAATAAATGATGCTGGGATAACTGGCCAACCATATGCAGAAGACTGAAGCAGGACCCTTTCCTTATACGATATACCAAAATCAACTGGAGATAGATTAAAAATGTAAACATAAAACCCCAAACTATAAAAACCTTGGAAGACAACCTAGTCAGTACCATCCTAGAAATAGGCAAGAGCAAAAATTTCGTGACAAAGACACCAAAAGTAACTACTACGAAAGCAAAAACTGACAAGTGGGATCTAATTAAACTTAAGAGCATCTGCACAGAAAAATAAACTTTCAACAGAGTAAACAGACAACTTACAGAATGGTAGTAAATTTTTGCAAACTATGCCTCTGACAAAGGTCTAATATCCAACACCTATAAAGAACTTAAATTTACAAGGGAAAAACAACCCCATCAAAAAGTGGGCAAAGGACATGAACAGACACTTCTCAAAAGAAGACATACATGCAGCCAACAAGCATATGAAAAAAGCACAATATCAGTGATCATTAGAGAAATGCAAATCAAAACCACAATGAGATACCATCTCACATCAGTCAGAATGGCTAGTATTTAAAAGCCGAAACATAACATATGCTGGTGAGGTTATGGAGAACAGGGAACACATATACACTCTTGATAGAAGCATACATTAGTTCAACCATTGTTGAAGGCAGTATGGCGATTCCTCCAAGAGCTAAAAGGAGAACTTCTATTCCATCCAGCAATCCCATTACTGGGTATATACTACCCAGATAAATATACATCATTCTACTATAAAGACACATGCATGTGAATGTTCATTGCAGCACTACTCACAATAGCAAAGACATGGAATCAACCTAACTGCCCATCAATGTCAGACGATATAAAGAAAACGTGGTACATATACACCATGGAATACTATGCAGCCATAAAAAAAGAAAGAGATTATGTCTTGGTGAGAACATGGATGGAGCTGGAGGCTACTGTCCTCAGTAAACTAATGCAGGAGCAGAATACCAAATACCGCATATTCTCACTTATAAGTGGGAGCTAAATGATGAGAACTTATGAACACAAAGAAGGAAACAGCAGGCACTACGGTTTACTCGAGGGTGCAGGGTGTCAGGAGGGAGAGGAACAGAAAATATAACTATCAGGTATGGGACTTATTTCCTGGGTGACGAAATAATCTGCACAACAAACCCCTGTGTCATGAGTTTATGTATGTAACAAACCTTCACATATATCCCCAAACCTAAAATAAAAGTTTTTAAAAATAATAATGTTAAAAAATATATGGGATACAGCAAAAGCAGTGCTAAGAGAAAAGTTTATAGCAATAAGAGCCTACATCAAAAAAGTAGAAAAATTTCAAATAAACAACCTAATGATGCATTTTAAAGAAATAGAAAAGCAAGAACAAACAAAATCTAAAATTAGTAGAAGAAAAGAAATAATAAAGAACATAGCAGAAATAAATAAAATTGAAATAAAAATACAAAAAATCAACAAAATGAAAAGTTGATTTTTTGCAAAGATAAAATCAACAAAACTTTAGCTAAATTAACTGCAAAAAGAGAAGATCCAAATAAATAAAATCAGAGATTGAAAAAGATATGTCATACTTTATATTGAAGAAATTCAAAGAATCATTAGAGATTAATATGAGCAAATACATGTCAATAAATTGAAAAACCTAGAAGAAGAGGATAAATTTCTAGATACATACAACCTACCAAGACTGAAACATGAAGAAATCCAAAACCTGAATAGACCAATAACAAGTAGTGAGATCAAAGCTGTAATAAAAAGTATCCCGGCCGGGCATGGTGGCTCAGGCCTGTAATCCCAGCACTTTGGGAGGCCGAGGAGGGTGGATCACGAGGTCAGGAGATCGAGACCATTCTGGCTAACATGGTGAAACCCCGTCTCTACTAAAAAATACATGAAATTGGCTGGGCGTAGTGGTGGGTGCCTGTAGTCCCAGCTACTCAGGAGGCTGAGGCAGGAGAATGGCATGAACCTGGCAGGTGGAGCTTGCAGTGAGCCGAGATCCTGCCACTGCTCTCCAGCCTGGGTGACAGAGCGAAGACTCCATCTCCAAAAAAAAAAAAAAAAAAAAAGTATCCCAGCAAAGAAAGGTCCAAGACCAGATGGCTTCACTGCTAAATTTTACTAAATGTTTAATGAAGAACTAATACCAATCCTACTTAAACTATTGCAAAAATTAGAGAAGGAGGAAATAGTTCCAAAGTTCTATTAGGCCAGTATTACTCTGACAACAAAACTAGACAAAGATATATCAAAAAAAAAAAAAAAAAGCAAAATATAGGCCAATATCCCTGATAAACATTGATGCAAAAATCCTCAACAAAATATTAGCAAACTGCATTCAATAACATATTAAAACAATCATTCATCATGAGCACTTGGAATTTATTCCAGGGATGCGAAGATGGTTCAACATATACAAATTAATCAACACGATAACATCATATTAATGGAATGAGGAAGAAAAACCATACGATTATTTCCACTGATATTGAAAATGTATTTGCTAAAATTTAATATTCCATCATAATAAAAATACTTATAAAACTGGGTGGAAGAAACATATCTCAACACAATAAAAGCCACATATGACAGACTCACAGCTAGTATCACACTAAACAGGGAACAACTGAAAGCCTTACCTCTAAGAGCTGGTACAAGACAAGAATGCCCACTTTCTCCAGTTATTCAACATAGTACTGGAAACTCTAGGTAGAGCACTCAGACGAGAGAAAGAAATAAATGGCATCCAAGTTGGAAAGGAAGAGGTCAAATTATTCTTGTTTGCAGATGATATAATCTTACATTTGGAAACATCTAAAGACTGCACCAAAAAAACTATTACAACTGATAAACAAAGTGAGCAAAGCTGGAGAACATAAAATCAGCATACACACATCAATAGCATTTCTATACACCAACAGCAAACAATCTGAAAAAGAAATAAAAAAGTTATCTCATTTACAATAGCTACAAATACAATTAAATACCTAGGAATAAACTTCACCAAACAAATGAAAGTTATCTACAATGAAAACTATACAACACTGATGCAAGAAATTACAGAGAAAACAAAAAATAAAGATATTCCATGTTCATGGATTGCAAGAATCAGTATTGTTAAAATGCCACACTACCCAAAGCAATCTACGGATTTGATACAATACCTGTCATAATACCAATAACATTCTTCACAGAAATAGAAAAAATAATCCTAAATTTGATAGGAAGCCACAAAAGACCCAGAATACCCAAAGCCAACCTGGGCAAAAAGAACAAAACTACAGGAATCACATTACTTGACCTCAAAGTATATTACAGAGCTATTGTAACCCAAACAGCATGGGTACATAAAAACAGACATATAGACTAACGGAATAGAATAGAGAATCCAGAAATAAATCTATACACCTACAGTGAACTAATTTTCAACAAACATGGGGAAAACATTGTGGAAAGTGTAGTCTCTTTAAATAGTGCTGGGAAAACTGGATATCCATATGCAGAACAATGAAATTAGAACCCTATCTCTTGTCATATACAGAAATTAAATCAAAATGGATTAAAGGCTTAAATCTAAGACCTCAAACTATGAAAATACTAAAAGAGAACATTGGGAATACTCTCTAGGATATTTGTCAGGGTAAATATTGCTTGAGTAATACCCCACAAGCACAGGCAACCAAAGCAAAAATAGACAAAGAAGATCACATCAAATTAAAAGCATCTGCACTGCAAAGAAAACAATCAACAAAGTGAATTGATGGCCCACAGAATGGAAAGAAATATTTGGAAACTATCCATGTGGCAAGGGATTAATAACCAGAATACATAAGGAGCTAAAACAACTCCATAGGAAAAAATCTAGTAATCTGATTTTAAAATGGGCAAAATATCTGAATAGAAATTTCTCAAAAAAAAAAAAAAAAGACACACGAATAGTAAACAGGCAGATGAAAAGGTGCTTAACAACACTGATCACGAGAGAAATGCAAATCAAAACTACAATGAGATATCATCTCATCCCAGTTAAAATGGCTTTTATCCAAAGACAGGCAATAACAAATGCTAGCAAGAATGTGGAGAAAAGGGAACCCTCGTACTTTGCGGTGGGAATGTAAATCAGTACAACAACTATAGAGAACAATATAGAGGTTCCTCAAGAAACTAAAAATGGAACTACCATATAAACCACCAATCCCACTGCTAGGTATGTACCCCCCAAAAATGAAATCAGTATATCAAAGAGATATCCACACACCCATGTTTATTGTAGCACTATTCACAATAGCCAAGATTTAGAAGCAACCTGTTTCCATCAACAGATGAATGTATAAAGAAAATATGATACATATACACAGTGGAGCACAGAAAGACAAACTTTGCATGTTCTCACTCATTTGTGGAAGCTAAAAATTAACTGCATGCATGGAGATAGAGAGTAGAATGATGGTTACTAGAGGCTGGGAAGGACAGTGAGGATGGTTAATGGGCAGGGCAAGTGGGGATGGTTAATGGTTACAAAAATATAGTTAGAGAGAATGAATAAGATCTAGTATTTGATAGCAGAACAGGGTGATTACAGTCCATGATAATTTATTATTCATTTAGAAATAACTAGGACAGGCATGGTGGCTCACACCTGTAATCCCAGCACTTTGGGAAGCAGAGGTGGGCAGATCACTTGAGGTCCGGAGTTCACGACCAGCCTGACCAACATGAAATCCTGTCTCTAGTAAAAATACAAAAATTAGCTGGGCATGGTGGAGCATGACTGTCGGGAGGCTGAGCCAGGAGAATCACTTGAATCTGGGAGGCAAAGGTTGCAGTGAGCCATGACTGCACCACTATACTCCAGCCTGGGCAACAGAGTGAGACTCCATCACAAAAATATATAAAAATAACTGAAAGAGTATAATTGGAATGTTTGTAACACAGAGAAATAATAAATGCTTTAGGTGACAGCTATCTCATTTACCCTAATGTGATTATTCTGCATTGCATACCTGTATCAAAATATATTTTGTCCCCATACATACATACGCCTACTACATACCCATAAACATTAAAACAAGGAAATCCATAGAGGAGATAAGGAAACCAGAATGAAAGGAGCTCTAAGACTAACGTTAAATTAACCATGCATATAATAAAAATCAGATGTATCACTGGAAACTGAATGGGAACTGTGCCCTCTCACAATGTAGTATTGTGGTTTTACAGGAATACTGTGCATTGAGAACATTATGTTAAAAATTTAGAGTACTGCCCTGGCACGGTGGCTCACGCCTGTAATCCCAGCACTTTGGGAGGCCGAGGTGGATGGGTCAGCTGAGGTCAGGAGTTTGAGAACAGCCTGGCCAAAATGGCAAAACCTCGTCTCTCCTAAAAATAGAAAAATTAGCTGGGCATGGTGGCAGGTGCCTGTAATCCCAGCTATTTGAGAGGCTGAGACAGGAGAATCACTTGAACCCGAGAGGTGAGGTTGCAGTGAGCCGAGATCACAGCACTGCACTCCAGCCTGGATGACAGAGTGAGACTCCACCTCCAAAAATTTAAGAGTACCGAAATCTCAAGCAAATTAAGATGACAGCTACATATAGTGTGCTTTTATCATCAACATGGTTATTATTGGCTGAAATGTTCCAGTCCCTAATTGTAAACTCAAAGTGGAAAAGCTAATCTGTTTATTCAGATTCCTTAAAGAATTGAAGTGAACAAAAAAATCCCAGAAATTTAAACAAGCTTTTAAAAATGCTTCTGGTTTGAGTTCTTATCATATTTTGAGTCAGAGGCATATAAGGCATTTGTAATCAACAATCCATGACTCAAAGGTTATCAAAATCATGGGCATCAGAAATGTCAAGGTAAAGAATATTTAATGTTCTCTGCAAATTTGTTCAATGCAGCATTGAAGATATAAATCCTTTATTCATTCCACAACAAATACAAAAGGCATTTCCTTATCATAATCTAACCTCTAAATGATTTTCTCCGGAGTACAGGAGGCACTCACTGGGAAGATGTATAGAAAGTAAGAGTTTTAATATAAGGGATGCATATGTCATTTTCTAGCAACTGCTGAAAAGTATCTCTTCCATATTCATGTCACGATTTGAGTTTTTAAAAACATTTTAAGGTGAGATCTCTAAAACACGCCTAGCTATTTATGACAGTCCTTAGAAAAATGAAATAGCACTGATATGATCAATAAAGAAAATAAACACAATGCCATGCACATACTCTTAAATGATGGTGCATTATTAATAAAGATGATTGCCCGGAACTAGATAAGATAAAATGTGTCCCAGCACACATTTTGTCTTCCATTGGAATTGCGACAGGTAGAAGGAAGGCCAATGACTAGACAGCAGACCTGAACACAAGTCCAATTCAGTCATTAATTAATATCGTGATCTTAGCCAAGCGATTTTCTATTTATGGACTTCAGTTTTCCTATTTGTAAATTCTCAGTACCTTAAGTGATCTTTGAGGCTTTTCCAAACTAAACCATTCCATGATTTGAGAATGAAGTAGTTAAATTTCCTATGATGAAGGAAACAGAATGACTCTCCTTTTTCTTTCCTATGGAGTTGAGCCTCCAAGCACTGAAGAGGGTGGGAGAGAGGAAGCTCCCAGCAGGGTGGGGATGCACCATTATGTCTCTGAAATGCTTGCATTCTGCATTGTCAAGATCAGTGGCTGTGCTGAGAGTGTGGGCTAAGGAGTCCACCCTGGGGCAGACTGGGGTGTTTGGAGAGAGGTGGCTAGGATAGGATGATGCCACCTGTCCTGGCACTAACTGGGGAGAAGGAAAGGGTGGCACCCTTCCACCCAGGTTTACTGTGCATATTTACAAGGAAGTTAGCCAAGTATCTGTGTCCAAAGTATTAACTAAGCTTTGATACCACACTTCTGGCAACAACATGAGTTTTAGAGGAGTGTATGTTTCAGCAGGGTATGGGTAAGAGAGAGAGTCCAAACTTCTCAAGAGACTAAAGGGCTGAACATTGTCCTGGAATACAGCTCCATAATCCGCTCTTTACATTATGAAACGTAAGTCAAGCTCCACTTGTTTTGCCACATTCTAAAAAGCATAAACTTTCATGCAGGTAGAGAAGTCAAGCAATAAACAAAGCAATTTGAAAACCAGGTTTACCTTCAGAAGAGAACTATTCCACTACTAACTTCACATAGGCAGGGTCTGTTCCTCTCCACTCCCCCAGCCCCATCACTTTGGTTCTAAGTCTACTTTTTGACCTTACAAATTCCATTGAACAGAGATGATTGTCCAGAACTTAAGCCCCCCTTGCAGCACCTGCAGCCACCCTCTGCATTGAGCTGCAGCCACCTGGCCCATGGATCTCCTTCAAGTGTTAGGGACACAGCATGCAGACTTTAGGAAAGGCTCATTTTTGCTCAAGATTGAACAACAAGTCAAAATAACTTCCTCACCATAGTAATGAGAATGTCATATCTCCAATTTCACTGAAACTTTTAAAACTCTGTGACAGAGGAAGACTGTGAGCTAGGCCTTGTCTCTAGCTTATGACTAGGGCACCCTTCTATACTGCCAACTGTGTCACCAACCTGGGCGCTTATGAATCAGCAAAACAGGCCTCTCTTTGCTGCTGGTAGTCTAGCACTTATGGTAACACCAATCATTTTCACAGAACTTATGCAGGTTGCAGAGAACTCACATCTGTACTACTCCATTAAATATTCCTAGAGTCCTATGAAGGAGGCAGAATCAATGTCATCACTTCCTTTAAACAGAAGAAACATGAATGTGTAGAGAGGTTAAAATGCCAGTTCAAAGAAGCGGCCAAAGGAGAAATTAATTCTTTAGTCTTTCTGGCATCAAGGAATATTTATATGCCAATTGCTATAAAGAATAAAGAGTAGCAGTCAGACTGAAGTGATAATTTAAATTAAATCTCTGCATACTATCTGTGCCTTGTCATCACCAACTTGTGGCTGATCTACAGGGACATCTACTAGGACATCTACTGCGCCAGAAGATTGTCTAGAATGACTTGATTCATAACCACCCAGCTTTTGTTCTGTGTAGCTTCTATGAAATATAATCCTATAATTACTGCAAGTTTGTTCTACATGTTTGTAGAAAACAATTACATTTACTCATTATATATGTATTATAGGGAATAGCATTTTTAGAATTTGTTTAAAAAAATGTATTTTCCTGAGTGGTAATAACAACCTTGTGATATTTGATTTATTATCTAAGGCATCCATCGTTTCTACATTAATTCTTCAAGTCTATGTCTTCATTAATGGTGAAATTCACTTTCTAGTGAAAAAGTATTAAGATCTGGCTGTCTAACACCCCAGTTTCCTAGGACTAATCTTTTTTATGGCTATAATCCTGGAATAATTAATAATAGTTGTTCCCTTCACTCTTAAGTGTCCGTGTTTGTAAAATAAATTTCATGGTCACCACAATCAAGATCTTTCACCTTGTCTTTCTCCCTACAGGCCTTTTGAAAAAAATAATCTATCTAATAGATTAATTTCTAAACAGAGAGAATGACTTTTTTCTTCAACAGAGCACACTGAAGTCCAGGGAGACCTGACAGCGCCTTGACTTGAATTAGCAACATTGAAGATAAAAGAAAATTACACAAATCCGGGCAGTATTCAGAATATGTAAGCATTGTCTAGTGAGCAGGGGACACTGGAAGGGGAACCATTTGGAGAGGGAAGATCCCAGACACACAGACATACCTCGTATGAGTTCAATATTTTGGAGAAAGCAATGCTAATTTAATATAGGAGTCTGCACCTTATAATAGAAGTTGAGACTAAAAATATACATTTGGGGTTAACCAACATATTGATGGTATTTGTTGAAGAACACTTGCTTAAGATCTTCAGGATTTATCTTTACTAACAAGAGATGTCCCAGCTAGTTATCATTTTTCAAAAAATGTTAACAGAATATAAGTAATGCTAAATGTATGCAGCCATGATTTATGTTGATTAAATAACATCCACTTAGAATTGGGTAAGGTTTTATTTCAGGTTTACAGACTGAATGAGTTAAAATAATGTCTTTGCAATGTAACAAAGAGCAGAGTGTGGTGAAGATCACTTAATCTGAGGGTTGTGCATAAAGTCTACCTCGGGAAACTACTTTTGGAAGACACACACACATAAACGCACACTGACACAGGCACACAACAAAACATTCCACGTGCAGACATTGCTTAAATTAAATTCATGCCCGGGGGATGCCTCTTTCATCTAAATGAAAATGATGACAGTAAAGGACATTTCAATTGTCTCATAAGCCCATGGTAATATTTCTTTCATCTTTGTCAGATTATTAAATAAATAAAATGAGGCGATTTGACAGCAAAAGGGTGAGACCAAGTAAAAGGGTAATGAATACTGAGAACATACAGGAGTCAGTAGGCATGGCATAGTTCAGCTTGACAAGAAAAATATTGCATTTTGATATCATTTCTGAGTAAAATGTGCTTGTCAAATAGGGATGATGATTGGTCTATTGAGAAGCTGAAAATCGGGTCGTTATTAGACGATATGATGTTTTGCTGTGTCAGGTAAATAGTCTGTGATGAATGACACAAGGCTGAAAGAAAGCAATAGATTATACTGTGGTATTTTTTCCTTAGAAAACATATATTTTGCATTCAAACTTATTAAACTTTTTTTTTTCACTTTAAGTTCTGGGATACATATGCAGAACATGCAGGTTTGTTACGCAGATATACCTGTGCCATGGTGGTTTGCTGCACCCATCAACCTGTCATCTAGGTTTTAAGTCCTGCATGCATTAGGTATTTGTCCTAATGCTCTCCCTCCCCTTGCCCCCCACACCCCAACAGACCCCGGTGTGTGATGTTCCCCTCTCTATGTCCATGTGTTCTCATTGTTTAACTCTCACTTATGAGTGAGAACATGCAGTATTTGGTTTTCTGTTCCTACGTTTGCCAAACTTATTAAACATTTTTTATTCTTACTCACTGGAGTTAAAAGTATATATTTTGGGAGAACTTCATATATTCCAGGCAACGGTTGGGTGTGCATTTTCACAAAATATATCTGATCCAATGTAAGTTAATAATTACAACAGTCCTATTAATTCCACTTTACAGATGTGGATGCAGAGTCCCGAAGAGTTCAAGTCACCTGCCAAAGATGGCGGATTCCAAATACAGGATTCATCAGTTAGAAAGCCAATTCTCCATAGCACTCTCCTATTCAGAGTTTCCCAATAACCTACACCTTTCAAGGTGATATAACCAAGAAAGTTAAGCTATCAGTATAATCTCAAAGATAAAACAAGTTATCTATTATCTAAAGCAGATCACTGTGATGAAGTAGGTAGATAAATACTTGAAATGACATCGCAATAGTGTTATTGAGGGTCTGAAGGAAGGATTTGATCTTTTCTTGACATCTAATTAGTATGCATCTCATTGAAGGGGTGAGAATAGTGGGGTAGTCCTGAGTATCAGATGTTAAATGAAATTGGTTTCCCCTGTCAATGCAAGCAACCTTGGGGAGCAAAACAAGCAAGAAACTAATGCCAATTGTTGCCTTCCAGGTTATACAGATCCAGATGCTCCAGAGCTCTGGGGTGGGACCAGGCATCTATACCTTTTAAGGCTTTCCAGATGATTCCACTGTTAAGCCAATGTTCAGAGCTACTATTTTAGAATCCCAGACTCTATATTTGGTTGATTTAGACTTGCCTCAAAAACGAATGACACCAGCAGAAGAAAGAACAGAATGTTGGATGAACGGAACTCTTCAATCCTCGTTTCAGTTGTTCCCACCTTTACAGGGAGGTTGTTTGAGGACAAACACCGGGAACACAGAAGGAGACACTGGAGGAGGATGCCAGTGTCCATCCTCAGCAGGGTTATCCACCAGATGCTGAACAGTTCTGCCTAGTTTGCCAAACATTAAGCAGGTGCTCACAGTGAAAGTAACATAAACGGAGAAAGGGCAGGCTCCATAAGCCTCTGTGTTTTCTATACCTCTACTTAAAAGCACAAAACTCAAGGCTGGCATTTGGCACCTGCAGCAGGAACACTGAATGGATTAAATGAATAAAGGAGTATCAAGGACAAGCCATTCTATTTTGGAGGTCAAATGAGTGTCTCTGAAGTTCAGGGGAAAAATCAAGTAGTATTTTTATCTGTTGATATTTCAAGTATTATAATTATCTCCAAATACTTCTAGTAATATGTCTTTCGATTACTGAGCCATGTTTAAAAGTAACAGGTAATCTGGGTATGCTACTTATTCTGTCTTAAAATAACATAGGAGACCAAAGTTCATAATTGCCCAAGGTAAAAATTGTGGTGCCAAGATTTAAAGATAGTTCCATGTGAATCCATTTTACCAGCTTTTCACTTGGTGTTCTTATTTTTATTTTTTTTTCACTGCCAAAGTAATATTTGGCTTAGGATCTATTCTCTTATAGAGAAATCTGAGCAGGTAACACAGAGCAGATTTGGGGATTGAGGAAGAAAGAGAAAGAGAGATTAAGAGGTGTTATAATGACAGTGGACATCACGTAGTAAAAAGAGGCTGGGTTGTAGAGCCAGAAATATTAGCTTGTATCATAGGAAATTAATAAGAGAGTTGAAAGAACTTATGGAAAACAAGAATTATGACACACATAACACATGGCAAGTTCCTGTTTAGTCAAATAATCCTATATACTGGAGACCATCATGTTCCCTTTTATCTCATTCAGACTAGTATGCCAACATCAGGAAGCTCACAGGTATTCAGGGCAGACAATGTCTAGAAATAACACTAATATAATTGGCTGGACAAGGCATGGGCTGCAGCTGCCCTTGTGCAATGTCACCTGAGGACCTGAGGCAGGAGAGAGAAAGAAATTCAACCCTTATTACTGAGAGAATGATAACATAAAGGAAACAAAGCTATCATCAGATTGTGTAATGGTCAAGTTTGACCAAGTGTCTGTGAAGACAAACTATGGAGCAAAAGCACACTAACAAACCTGCCTGAGTCACATTAACTCATGCATCTGTGCCATAAACAAAAGCAGGCAAAGCAAATACTATGCCAGCAGCAAACCAAATGCCAAGGGGAAAAAACTAACTTGGCTAAAATGACAGGATTTCTGACTGCTATGAAGATCAGTGCCCTACCCAAGTTTGGTATAAGAACCACAGAGGACCAAAGTTTCATAATTAAAAAATCAGTTACTATTAAACATAAAGGGATAGAGCACTTACTCCATGTGAGGCACTATTCTAAATACTTGTGTGAATTCACATTATCCTCACAGCAACTCAAGAGTCAGTGCTATTGTTAGCCTGATTTTACCGATAAGACTGAACCACAGAAGGCTCAATGACTTACTCAAAGTCATACTGCTAGGAACAAAAAGTTCCAGAATGAAAGTCCAGGCAGTTCGTTTCTAAAGTCTGAGATTTTATCTACCATGCTCTTCTACCTCTCTGATACAATTCTTTTCAATAAACACTTATTAAATGATTAATACATAAAGGTCTTGCAGAAGATCCAGAGAAGCAAAACACATATTCCTGCTTGGGGTGGGGGGATTGTTATAAAATGGTCACATAAAGTAAGCATGGGACAGCCATGGTGGCTGTCTAATCCTAGCACTTTGGGAGGCCAAGACAGGAAGACTGCTTCAGCCCAGGGGTTTGAAACTAGTCTGTGCAACACAGTGAGATACCATCTCTATAAAAAAATTAAGAAATAGCCAGTCATGGTGGCATGTACCTGTAGTCCTGGCTACTCTGGAGGCTGAGGTAGGAGGACCGCTTGAGCCCAGAAGGTTGAGGCTGCAGCGAGCTGTGATTTCATCACTGCACTACAGCCTGGGCAACAGAGCTAGGCCTTGTCTCAAAAACACAACAAAATAAAATAAAATCAAAAAGTCATCACAGAGCCCCAATATCTCCCAAAACTCTAATATGTCATCTAAAGTTCACACAATACAATGTGCACTTCTCTAGTAGCACCAGAGGACATGCAATCCTAACAAGGAAAGCAGTGAGTATTGGGAAGAAAACAGGAATTGACCCCTCATTACCATCTACTCTGCAGAAAGCAATTCATGAAGAGCATGCTCCTGAATTCTCTCTTTGAGGGACTATTTCTTCCAAGTTTAAAACTGAGGAAACCAAGACATTGATCAAGTCAATTGCTTACAAGTACAATGGCAGATCCAACAGGTGTCCCTTGGTCTATGCCCCATCCCTCTCTCATACATCTCCTTTGAAAGTCTCTGGGAGGTGGGTGAAATTGAGGACCAATGTTAGAAGATGATTATGACGTCACCAGGAGCAAGAGGGTATAAGAGGAAGAATGTCCTGCATCCAGACTACACTGTGGTGGTGGAATCTAGGGTTTACTAGAGTTACACAGAGCAAATGGGTAAATTTCACTGAGGCATTGGGCACCAGGGAATTTACTAGTTGGAACTGTCTGTAGAGTAACTGGAATGATGGAGACAAATATTATGTCATGGCAGTGGGGATGCTGTAGGTACACTGGAACGGATTTTGATCCTACTGCATTAAAACAAAGTATGTTAAACTGGCATCCGTTATTTCAGTGAGTGAAAAAAGGGGAAGAGAAAGAAGAAACAGGCAGAAACATGAGTATGGAGGCATGTGCAGGAATACAGACAGGCCGTAATGAGACTCCCCGTGCTCAGAGGAGGAGCTGTGGGAAGCACATTGATGACCCTGAATCTCCAGCTCTTGGCACCTGACTCCATGGAATTCAATATTAGTCCACAGAAATGCCAGGCAAACCTTTTTGCATTTGTATGACTAGATAGAATCTTATCCTGGTTTTCTGTGCAATTTGGTCCCTCAAAAGAGGTAATTCCATTTTGGATGTTAGAGGTATTCTTTGTAGATAGTACAATTGAAATATCCCGAAACGTCTTCTTTAAAAACAAATATATAAAGGCAAATTTAATACCTAACTTGATTTATGGGATTCCCTGAATAAATACGGATAAGAAAACTAAAGTCAAGGAGGTATCACACATCTTATACCATGTATAATTTCAGCATTCTATTATAAACCCTGGATTAATAAGCTCATTAGTCAGATATCTCTGAACTTCTTTAAAAAAACAATTTATGTCTTTTTTTTTAAATATAGGTTAAATATTACTATTGATTTTAAATAGCCTTAAACTTTTAACAAAACAGAAATTTAGACCAACTCCAGTAAAAGAAACCATTTCCATGGGTCTCCTGTCGTTACGAGGCTGAGTCATCTCTTTCCATCATTGCCTATACAGTTAGAGAGGACCTGGGTGTATATTTAGCATTTTTACTGGGTCACTTTCTGGGAGAAGAAACGGCTCGGACTTTCTGTGGAGGAGCTGTTCCATATATATCACTGCATCTTGAACAGGCTGGGTAATTTTAGGCAAAGAGTTCTTTTCCTGAATTTATCCAACAGACCATCATAATCCATCTTTCTTTAAAATAATACTTTCGTTTACATTAAAATTCTTCATGTATTTTAGGAAGTAACTGTGTCATATTCCCTTAGAACACTATCCTTGTATTTCAGGGTAGGAACCACAGAAGCAGAGGTCGTGACAAATACCACAGGGTTCTTTCTCCATTACCCTGAATTTCCAGCCACATCATTTCTATTCAAGGATAGCAGAAAGGAGGACAAGAGGTGCTCATGTTTTCAGAAACATCATTCCAAATTTTGGAAATACTGTAACAATAAAACTTTATTTTCACTCTTTCTCAACATGGTGCCAATTTATCAATAAGATAGTCAAGTTGATAACAAGTCAATGGATAAAGAAGCCTCCCTGTATATTTACATGAATCTATTTGTCCATTTTCAAGTGGTTCTTTTTTGGCAGCTATGTATCATTTGGCAAAAATCTCATAAGTTTATAACTTAATTTATTTAGGGTCTCCAGGTAGTGAGTAGCCAAGAACACAAGATCCCCAGGGTCAGAAAGACCCTGATACAGTTCTCACTTTAACACTTCCTGGCTATAAAGTTGGGTAACTTATTTATATTCTTCATGCCTCCATTTATTTATCTTTAGAATAAGGGTAATGATGTGTATCTAACATGGCTATTGTGAAGATTAAATGAGCAAGGCAGATAAAACCTTCAATCATTTTTATAACTTTTTTGTGAAATCAGTAAAAATATTCAGGAAGGTAGATAAGTCAATAGAGAAAGAGGGAGAGAGAAAGAGAGAGAGAGACAAATTTCAAGAACCAAACTCAACCTTAGTTAAACAGGAGAAATACATTGTTGTTGTTGTTAAAGTGGTTTTGAGGTCTATTGCACAGCATGCTAAATACAGTTAAGAATACAGTATTGTATATTTCATAATTTCATAATTCAATATTTCATCTTTTCATAGTTTTAAATGTTCTCACCACAAAAAATAAGTGTTTGATGTATTGATATATTCGTTACATTTATTTAAGTATTGCACATTGCATTCATAAATCAAACATCACTTTGTACCCCACAAATATATGAAATTATAAGTTGTCAATTTATAATAAAATAAAAATTAAAAAGAAAGTCACAACTTGCCTTTAAGCAGGACAGTCAGTTGAGAACTTTGCCTAGAGGCCAGACTCTGTCTGTAAATGTTCTGCAGACAGGCCAGCCTGTTTGAAGGACCAACTATAGGCAACTCTGGATCTAGATATGATCAGTCTATGGGATTCCAGAACTATGGAGAAAAGGCTCATCAGGAGTCACTCATCTATGTGTACTCTGTAACACATTTGCATAGACTATGGTGCCTGGTTTTTTTTTTTTTTATTTTTATTTTTTAACTTTCCACATGTACTGCAAAGAAAAAACTCATTTACTATTTTCAGCATTAACAATACACATGATCGCCCCTCAAAAAAAAGCAAAAAGGAGGCAGAAAGCAAGAAAGCGAAAATTTCAGAGAAAACAAGGTCACGCAGTCTCTCACTTTCTTTATACATCCCAAAGATACATTGTTCAGGTCTAGGAAGAGACTGGTTCTCTTCTTTTTTCAACTAGGCTAAAATAAATGTTTAAATAGTTCCATTTCAAACCTGTGGCTGTATTTCTCACACTATTAAAAAAGAAAAACATCTACAGTCATTTTCAGCCCAAACCTCATTCTAAATAAAGCTTTTCATCTTTTCTTGACTCTGATTCCTAATTTAACACGATCTCACCTCTCTTACTTATACAAAAATCACTTTTCTGGCAACTTCAACTATTCTTAACAGAGGCATGAATCAGAAAGGAAAAAAGAGGGCCCCTGGATGCTAACCCACAGCCTAAAAATATATGTGCTCCAGAGCACATATAGATTTTTATAGGTTTTTTTTTTTTTTTAAGTCCTTACTTAAGGCCTTTAAAAGTCTAATCACTCTGGCCTGACTTATTATAATCAGTTGGGCCTGTCTGATTCTACCAGCTGCCAGAAGGTAGAAAAAGCAATCCCAAGACAGTAAGAGTGCATCAGGAAGTGAGGGGTCCAAGTTGGACAGTCATCTTAACAGTAATAATAGCGAGCATGCTTCTGGCTGTGTTGGTGCTACCGGCCCTCTTCCCAACACTTGCTATACACTAATCCATTTAGTCTTTACAACACCATTTTTGTCAGTGAGGAAATGGAAGAACTGAGAGGTTGAATGATCAAGTAATGAAGGTGAAATGTAAGCACAGGCAGTGTGGCTTCACAGTGGCAATGAAAACAAATGGCAACACATATGCATGGTGCAGACATGCAGACACAAGAGCTAAAATGCACTACTTTGAGGTGATCTAGGAGAGGGAGTGTATTAATATTAGGCATGGGTTACGAAACTCTGTAAGGTTCAGTAGTTCCTGCTAGCTGTAGGCTGTGATTCCAACGTTTCCCCCAAGTTGCACAAGACACTCTGGGCAATGCCTCACAGCACACCCTGCCAGGTAAAAAGGGTGGGGTCTCTGATGGGCAGGAAGCTCCTTCTCCTTGACTGGTAGAAGAATACTATGTCTCAGGGTGAGAATATGTGACTTGTCTTCCTACACACAGAGACACACATACAGAGACTCTCCAGATCTCTCCTCATCATTCAAGATATCAAGTATTTGACAAAAAATAAATTAAAAGAACTTGACAAGAATTAAATTAAAAGAAGCCCATCTGAGAGGGATCAGAAGTGAGTGAGTGATGTGGATTTAGAGTATCTTCTTTGTCCCACAATTAATTTATCCCCATAGAGAGCTGCTAGTTATCAGATTGAGAATAGCAAAGATGAGTTGGATTGAATCCTTCAGCTCCCTGGGTGAGTGAGCAAAGACAGATGGACACTCAAGGTATGATACAAATGTAGCCAAGAGCTAAGAGAGGAGAACTCATAGAGAATATCAAGGATGTAATGTAGGGAGGAACTATTTCCCCCAGGGGCAGTTGGAAAGTTCCCCAGAGGAAATTATCCTTAAATATGACCTATGAAAGATAAAGCAGGGTGGCTGTCGGCCATCTAAGGTGGACCAGATGGAAAGGAATCCCGGACAGAGGAGTGGGTGTGCAAGACCTGTAGGGGCGCATTGTGGGGCTGGATCGGGGGCCAGTCAGCAGCTCCTTGAGGTGAACCCTAGAAAGAGAGTGGGCTGCAGCTTGTTGAGAGGCAAGGCCTGAGCAACTGAGTGCTTCTATAATGAAAGCAAAGCTCCAGGTCATGGATTTCTGGAAGGAGAAGAGTATTGAAGAAATCTCAGAGCATTTGGTTGGAAGTAGCTCCTCAAATCTTTTTCTATAAATTGGGCAGGAAGGTGAGGGAGATGGACTGGGTGAACTGGAGTTCTCTTCAAATCTAAGTTTCCCAGACACAAAGATTCACCTGGGCATCCTGCCAGGGACCGTTAAGAAGAGTTATACGTCTATTAAACACTTTCGTTTACAAAAGGAAATGACTGGACAATTACATTTTTAAAAGATTTACTTCAGAAACATTCGAAATAAAAATATATAGGCTCTTAAATGAGCAAGCTTTGGTTACTTTAAAATACACTTATATGAGATCCTCATCCTCTAATTATGCCCAAAAACAAAGTGTCACTGAAATAACCCTCACCCTAAGTAAAAACATTTAAGATCGCATATCTGAAAGCATTCATAGTTTCTAAATTAAGTGTTGATACATAGCATTTCCTATTCCTGTAAAGTCTAAAAAAAGAGCTAAATAGCGCTTTGTTGGCTACTCAGGAAACCAGAGAGCTGTTTAAGAATTAATATTTCAGTCACCTTTAATTTTAAGCTTGACTATTAAAGATACCCTCCTTCCCTCCTTTTAAGGGTTTTCTCTTGTGGTAAATAAATACAGGGATACTATATAACAAAGTGTAAGGGACAAAATCAGGCCATCAAATCCACCTGGATCTAACCACTAAATTTTTTTTTTTGAATAATGTAGTCATTATTGTTTCATTTCTGGATGTAAAGAATCTAATTTGTTGAGGTTAAAATATGATGAGTGATAAAAGCATCTACTTGTATGAAATTTGATTTACAAGAATTCGTAAATGTAGCCTGGTTAAAGGTGCCTGCTGACAAAATACTCCCATTGACTTCAGTCAAAAAATTGGAGCTTCTTAGGAGTCGAAGTTGTGGCAAATGCACAGATTTTGTCTGCAGGGACCAGGATCATGTGAGTCTCCATCCATTTAGGAGAGTGGGATGCTCTGTATGAGACAGAACACCCCCTAAGCACTTCTGTGCCATCTGCCCACCAGAGGCATTTACCGGGCAGTCACCCAGTACTTAGTCCTAGTCCACTAGGCTAGAGAGAACATCAAGAAATGTCAGAAAAAGAACTCTTCTATAACAGGACCAGACCCCGATGTCCACTCTTGACTCTAGTGTAAATGCTCATTTTTCCCTTTCAGGGCCTCAAGTTCCCCTTCTGGATATGAAGATCTTTTAGGCCTGAGTGTATGCCTCTCTCAGTTTATCACATTATACCAAATTAACAACCAAGCCCCTGATGCCCCGATACAAGTAAGGGAAACAGAGGCCTCAGTGTTCACAGGAGCTGGGATGATGGCATGAGGGCATATTTTTCCTCAAGTAAAATTCAGAAAATAGGCTGCTGTAGATCAGCCTCCTTAAGAATAGTACAAAGTAAAACCAAGAGTTATTGGATTTCTTGGGATTTTTGATACAAGTTTCAGTCCGGCATGGTGTCTATATTTGACTACATGATTGGGTTGTGCTCTACGACCAAAATGTCAAATGATTGAGAAGTTGTGGTTTTACTTGAAGGGGCCTCTTGGAGATTTCCTCGCATTTATGCAGTATCTAGGGAGAGGTGGGGAAGCTCTCAGTAAATAGGAAGAACACCTCACCTCAGCCCACCAGCTGGGTGAATAAGCCTCTACAGAAAGTCAGCAAGGGCTAGGGAGCAAAATGCAGAAGAGATGTAGGAGGAGCAGGCTACAGGGGTACTCTGAGGCTCCACTGCCTCATGTAGGCAGCAAGTGATATGTTCAGAAGATCAGGTCTTGACTCATGTTTGCTATTAAAAGCAGGAAGGGACATTGGGACAGTAAATGATTAATGAATTGCTCTATAACCTGCCTTTTTCCAAAAGAAAATTGAGCAATTGAGAAGACAGTCATGTTCTCCAAAAAAGTGCTATCTTTCAGTGATTTCTTTTTTGTTTATTATTATTATTATACTTTAAGTTCTAGGGTACATGTGCATAACATGCAGGTTTGTTACATATGTATACTTGTGCCATGTTGGTGTGCTGCACCCATCAACTCGTCAGCACCCATCAACTCGTCATTTATATCAGGTATAACTCCCAATTAATGTCAGGTTAGCAAACACGGTGAGTACTTGCGTTGTGTAAAGATGCTCTGCTAGAAAGGAGGAAACAGCCTTGGCCCTTGAGGAGCTTACCCTCCTAACCACAGCCAATATTCCAAATGCATCATGAAAGAAAAGTTTCCAGGGGAAATTTACTTTTTAGAGATGGCCAGAAGTAATCTTGTTTAAGCAGGGGCAAAAGCTGTTAGAAATGGTCAGTTTTTCCAATATGACCAAATATCAGTCAGAAGAAATTTCTAAAGATGAATTGCCCAATTTCCCGAGCAACTGCAATAGCTTGAAGCTTTATGCTTTTTTTCTCCAGAAGTCTTCTTTGAAGGAGACACTTTTGACTGCAAAATTCTCCAAGCATGTGTGTGTATGCGCGTGTGTTTAAAACCTCTCTTTTCTTACAGGCACAGCTTATCTATAAAGGATGCTAATAAACTGACACTCACAGAGGTAGTAATCTCTGAAAATAATTTGAATTTTTTAGCATGTTCAGGTTCTTTTATTCCTTCTCTCCAAGAGACTTTCCTCAGGGGTCAAGTTAGAAATAACTGAGCTAAAACTAAGTATATATCTAAAAGAAATGAAAATATTTTCCCACAAATAAATTGGTACACTAATGCTATAGTAGCATTATTCATAATAACAAAAGGTATGAACAACTCAAATACGCATTAACTAAGAGGTGGATTAACAAAATGGGGTATATCTATGCAATGGAATATTATTTGTCCATAAAAAGGAACAAAGTGATGATAGATGGATGATCCTTGAAAACATTATGCTAAATCAAAGACGTCAGTCACAAAAGACCACATACTACAGAATTCCATTCATGTAAAATGTCCAGAGCAGGGAGACTGATAGACAAACGAAGTAGATTAGTGGTTGCCTAGAACTGGGGAGTAGGGAGAAGGCTGGTGGTTACAGGATAATAATTAAAGAAAGCATACATGTTTCTATAATTAAATAAGAAGTGATTTTTATAAATATTTAAGATCTATGTAAATATATAATTAGGGTTAAACCACATGAAATTATCTGTTGATTTGACTTTCTAAATAAAACTGTATTTTGCAATAATTCTAGATTTACAGAAAAGTTGCAAATATACTACAGAGTATTTTCACATACCCTTCACCTTGCTTTCCCTAAAATTAACATCTTACCTAGTGCAATTATCAAAACCAGGAAATTTACATTAGTTCAACACTATGAGCTAAACTATAGACCTTATTCAGATGTCACCAGTATTTTCACTGATGTCTTTTATCTGTTCCAGGAGTCAATCCAATGTATCATGCTGCATCGATTCAGCAGGTCTTCTCAGTTACTTGCAATTTTTGTCATTTTCTCAGTTTCTCTGTTTTTCATAACCCAAATCACCCTATCCTTTTATGTAAAAGTAGTCAGATATCAGCAGTATCACATAGTTACACCAAACGGCATTTAAGTTACTGAACACCATCTCTGAACACACAGTTAGAATTCATGCTCGGCATGGTCTCCATCAGTGAAAAGCTATGTGGTGGCACTGTGTAGTGATCAGGAGCGGGGGCTCTGCGACCAAAGGACAAGGACTCACATCACAGTTTTATCACTGAACAACTCAGTGATATTGGACAATTTGACATCGCTGCCCTTAGTTTTCTCATCTGTAAAACAGTTCCCACCTCCATAGGGTTGTTGTGAGGATTAAATGAGATAATACATTAAAAGTATTTAGCCCACTGCCTGAAGCATAGACGTATTTGCTGTTGCTATTTATTTTCCTGAATGCCTTACAATCCCTACATTACTATTATCCCAAGTTCCTCCAAATGTCATCAATTCTGTCAAAATATTGGTAAATACAAGCAAATCAAGAAATGATTTGTGTTTCAGAAAGCAACATACTAAGGCCAGGATGCAGGAAGACCAGGAGCGGTGTGGGAGGAGAAGATGAGCTAGGCACCTTATTTCATCAACCATGGGGCACACCCCGTACTAGGTATGGCCACATAAAACCATACAGAATAGCCATTACAGCTTTTCTGAGCGCTGTGCCTTCTCTCAGGAGGCTGTGAAATCACTGAAATACATATCCATTGCAAACAAAGCACTGGTCACAACCTGGCAAAAATCAGGTGACCGTGGTTACAGTTGGTGACATTATGCAGCTTCTTCAACGAGATCATTTGGGATTATAAACCATAGGATGACCTTCAGAATGTCACCTAAATTTGTAAGCTCCATGAATAATAGATGTGTCATAATTCATTAGCAGTCTGTAGCTAGTCTGCACTAATGAAGAAGCGCCATTTAGAAAAGAAATGTGCAAATTATAAACTGTTTAAGAAAATACTTGATAAACATCTTCACCAAACTACATTTAATTTTGCCATTTAAACTGCCTCCTGCGGAGTTTAACTACACCATCAAAAACAGCTATTGCCTATAAAATCAGAAACAAAGGCAGTAACAATTTCTATTTGATTCCTATGAGGTCTGTTCCCTCATCTTCCTAAAAAACGAATAACCGCACAATATGTACCTCTCTGGAAGCTTTGCCCCTATGTTAGGTCTACCAGCTTTCTTCTCATAAAAAAAATAATAATAAGTGAAATCAGAAAGGGTAGACAAGGATTTTTTTTTTTTTCTTTTTTAGACAGGGTCCCACTCTGTTGCCCAAGCTGGAATGTAGTGATGTGATCATAGCTTATTGTGGCCTCAAACTTTGGGCTCAAGCGATCCTCCTGCCCCAGCCTCCTGAGTAGCTAGGACTCCAGGCATGTGCCACCATGCCCAGCTGTTTTTAATTTTTTTTTTTACAGTGACAGGGGTCTTGCAATATTGCCCAGGCTAGTCTCAAACTCCTGGCCTCAAGCGATCCTCCTGCCTTGGCCTCCCAAAGCGGTAGATTACAGCCATGAGCCACCATGCCCAGCCTAAGATATTCTTATATTTGCATAATTCTCATAAGCAACCTCATATTATTGGCTTGTTAGAAAAGGACTGTTAAATAGATGATTTGTGATGCTATAATAACAAAATACACTGATCACTAGAAGGCAATGTAAAGTGTAAATTCATCGTAAATTAGTCAAGACAAGACAAGTTTCATAATTTGATATGCCTACTGGGCTGGTAGACTAAGAAATGTTACAGTCAGTGTTTTTATTTCATCAAAGAATTTAATAGAGACCCTCATTATATATTTAATAATATCATGAATAAACGTGGGCTGCTGGATAATTATGGTAGGTAAATTCACAGCTGGATGAAAGCAAAAAGAGTTCATGGATAGATCTTGGCCAATGAAAATGCTGACTCTGGGTGAGTACCCATGCTGCCCTGGACCTTCTCCAGTGATCTAAAACATGACAGAATGTTGGAAGCCTCAGATAACAGCATAGCGGGCATGCTAATTAACTGGTAGATGCCATGACACTGGAAGCAGAGTCCAAAGCACTAGGTTGTATTTGTATCAAACTCAATTAAGAATATTTATTATGTATAATGTATGATCTATCATCAGAGTTGTCAAAAAGTAAATCCATTTTTGAAAGATACAGTGAGGGAGACCTGGTTTAAGAAGAGATTATTAGAATATGCCTTGGAACTCAGTTGACCATAAACTCAGTGTAAGCTGACGAAGTGATGAGATGTTCAAGAAGATAATTCAAATATAAGCTTCCTGAATAAAGTCTGGGGTTCAGACCAAAATAAGCAAATACCTTATTTCCTTCTAAAGAGGCCAGATCCAACCCAAGGGAGTATGTCCACATGTGGGAACACGTTTTCAAAATTTTTGATTTTCAACTAACTTTAGACTCACAGACAAGTTGCAAAAGCACTACAGATAATTCCTATCATCCTATTTGGTAACATCTTTGTTACCAAAGTAACTTTGAAAGCAGCACTTTTTTTTCTTTTCTCTTTCTAAACTTACTTGCCTGGTGATCCTGATTTAATGGCTTTCAATAACAACTATATTCTGATGACTTTAATATTTACATCTCTGACCCACACATCTCCCTTGAATTTCAAATGCCTGTACGCCATTACCCTTTTGATATCTCCACTGGCATGTCTAGTAGACATCTAATAGACATAAAGACATCTGACATAAACCTACTCATCTTCCCACACTGTTCTCCCCGGAGTCTCTTCACCTTCTAGTTGCTCTTTGACTGCTCTCTTTCTTCCTTACTCCATATTCAATTCATAACAAAATCTCACCTATTTAAAAAACTACATTAATATCTGACTACTTTCCACCCTGACACCTTTACCACTTTAGTCCAAGCCATCATTTCATGGAATAGCCTCCTGTCTGGTCTCTGTGTTTCCATTGTTACCTCTCACTGCTCTGTTGACAACACACTATCCGCTGTGATAATGAGATAGCGTTATTCCTCTCATAAGATTCTCCAATGGCGGCCAGGCGCGGTGGCTCAAGCCTGTAATCCCAGCACTTTGGGAGGCCGAGACGGGCGGATCATGAGATCAGGAGATCGAGACCATCCTGGCTAACACGGTGAAACCCCGTCTCTACTGCAAAATACAAAAAACTAGCCGGGTGAGGTGGCGGGCGCCTGTAGTCCCAGCTACTCGGGAGGCTGAGGCAGGAGAATGGCGTGAACCCGGGAGGCGGAGCTTGCAGTGAGCTGAGATCCGGCCACTGCACTCCAGCCTGGGCGACAGAGCGAGACTCCGTCTCAAAAAAAAAAAAAAAAAGATTCTCCAATGGCTTCTGATCTCACTCAACATAAAAGCTCAAATCCTTCAGTGGCTGGGAAAGTTTTATACAATCTGGTCTCCTGTTATCTCTCTAACACCATCTCCTACCATCCGCCCCATGTTCACTCCATACAATCACCCATTTCCTTCCTTCATCAGGCCCAGTCTCATCCGAAGGATTTTTTACTTGATTTTCCCTTGGCCCAATATATACTCACCATAGATATCTGTATGCTCCCTCAACTAGAACCTTCTCATCCTGGCAAAACGAGGTTATTACCGGTATTCCAACTGTAACCTCCGTTTACCATTTCCCAATTTTTGTCTCTGTAGCACTTATGACCATCAAACAGATATGCTTGACCTGTTTTGTGTACTGTCTTTGGAGAAGGGATTTTGACTGTTGTTTCAACACTGCTTTTCCATTACCTAGCATATAGTCTCCACAAATTAGTTCAATGCAAGAATCAATGAATCGCAGTGATTAAGAAAGGTACTTGTTCTAGTATCAGACAGCCAGGTCACAAGTGCCAAGTTGATTGCTTACAAGCTGCACGATCTTGGTCAAACTGTTCAACTTTGTTCTTTAGTTCTGCACCTGCTGCATGGGGCTAATAATACTGAATTTGAAGGTTTGTTACGAGGATTGAATGTGAAGATTCAGGAAATTACATGATACTGTGTTTGAAAACCATTAAATAGTTACTTAATATTATTATTAATTGATGAGAAAGTCAGAAACAATGGACAGTATAAAAATAAATATCTAGCTAATGACTCAGTGTAACCTGTGCTTTCAGTTCAGAGCACTGGAATCAATTCGATCTGAATATATATATATATATATATATTTGATCTGAATATATATTTTTATATATTAGACCTGTATATATATATATACACACACACACACACATATATATGTATTAGCTCTCATTATATAGCCTTGTTTCCTGGAGCAAAACGATTCACCTCTATAAACTCTGGAATCTTTAACTATAAAATTGGAATAATAATCTGCTTTCATCTATTCACTGGAAAGATAAAATAGGATAGAGTGCTTAGCAGTATTTTCTGTACCTACTAAAGTGTTGACTAAATAAATGGTCACGATTGTTGCAAAATCTGGAACTCAGTTTGTCCAGATGATTGTCCCTTTTGGCTTTCCCGTGGCCTTCTTCAATCCCTCACCATGTTCCTGTAGCTAAACTTTGCTCCCTAAGACCAAGAGCCCTGTGCCTGGAATCTCCCATGCTCTACCTATTCCTTGGAAAGTTGGCTGTTGTGGAGGTAACATCAGGAAATAAGTTGACCACATCATAATTCTTCTGACATTAGTGACTGGTCTAATTGGTTCCTTTATTCAAGAAATGTGCATCAATCCCATCTGTGTGCCAGGCTCTATACTGGGTGTCCCCTAGGTATACCATGGTGAATAAAACCCAGCCCCTGTCCACAGGTAGTTCCCATTCTAGTGAAGCGTAATGGTCCAGAGAGTTAGCCCTCCCAAGACTTGTTATTAAAAGAGTGAATTTATAATGTTTGTATGGCAGGAATTAACTGGGGATAAGAAGATTGAATCAGAGGCCACTCTGGGTAACTATAAAATACCATATCCGAGCTGTGGCCACATGGTACTCTTCTGCCTGAGCTTTCATTCATCACTAAGCAAACCTTCTGCAAGGAACATCAAAGTGCCCATCCCCTACCCAACAATCAGGCTATTATGAACACTAAGATTATTCTTGCTGCTACTACTACTATTGTAATTACTTTTACTACTACAACTACTACTATCCTCATTATTTTTGCAATCAATTATTTACGATATTGACATTAGTAGCCTAAATCCTCCTTGTTTATTTGTTTCACAATACTGAGCATAGTGTCAATATTTATATTCAGATTATCAAATATAGGAAGGTCAATTTAATTAGCAAAGCTTCATGGCTAAGGAGAGAGAAGTGAAGGGTAGCAGATAGGCATCCATGCATCCTGGTGACATTTCAATTTATCTCCAGCTCTTCACAGACTTCCAGTACAGTCACACTAAGTCAGTACTCACTTGTTCAATCTGGGACATTGGAGGTCTTGCCAAAACACTATAAACCAAGTCTCCGTGCTACGATCATCCAGAAGAGCACAGGAAAATGTGTTTATATATTAGCAAATAGATCAGTAACAGCTTGCAAAATTCCCCTGTCTGTGTCCTGGAAATATCGTGGGATGAAGACTGATATTAATATCATAGATTAGTTTAAATCATCTACAATGTTTTCTTACTGTGCATCGACATTACAAACTCATCTGATTACTTTGTTGTTCTTTATCTGGGTGTATCAGATGGCCTGGTGTCACATTTAAGTAGCAAGGCCATGTGGAACAGATCCAACCTCAGGCAAGAAGCCCATGCACAGAAAAGATCTCTAAAGAGCAAATTGCCAAAGTGGAGCTCATAGACGGCTGGGTCAACTGTGGCAATGGATAAGCTGGCCATCACCCTAATTTATAAAAACCCTTGACGTTTTCACTTTTCAGCTTCTCTTACTCACTAACCTCACCTAGACATTTCCACGGTTTAGGGGAGAACAAAAGGAAGCTATGTAAACTCAATCGTTTACTCTGGTTTTTAGACATATATTTTTCTTTTTTTGACTCTCTCCTCTATTTTCCACAGTGATCGTTACACTCATTCATTAAACAAAGAGAGAAAGATGGATTTACAGTGTAAGAGAAATGTATTAAGCTCCTACTAAATGACTAGCCCTGTGTAACGTGTAATGATCACACAGTTTATTTTCTACAAGTATCTAAGAAGCTTGATGGAACTTCCTCAAGCTGTGCATGTGAATTCTGGTTCTGCTACATCATTGAAGCTTTGCTATATATCGGGAGAATTAATCTTTTTCTGTTTTTCCATCTGTAAATTTTTTTAAAAATAAGTAAAATAGTCTGTGGCGAGTACCCAGAAGTTGGGATATAATACGTGCTTTCTAAGTGACATGTGCTATTATGAAAAAGTTGGATCTTCCAGATTTCATGGTCCTTATCAGCAACGTCTTCCATTTATGGTCACAACTAAATCTTATTTGTCCTATTTATGAGTTCCTTAGCATGTTGCTACATTTTCTGTTCAGTCTGTACAGGCTGAGTCATCCTAATCTGAAAATCCAAAATCCAAGTTTCCAAAATTTAAAACATGTTGAATGCTAACATGAGATTCAGAGGAAATGTTCATTGGAGTATTTTGGATTTAGGGTTTTCAGATTTGAGATGGTCAACCAGTAAGTGTAATGCAAATATTCCAAAATCTGAAAACAAAAATCCGAAATCTGAAATACTACTGGTCCCAAACATTTCAAATAATATATTCTCCACCTGTATTAATGTTTTGTATGGCTTTGAGTAATGTGCCCACGTCTAGCTCCTCTCATGCCTTAGACAATGCCTAGCATACCGGGGTGCTTTGACTGGAAGAGGAAATAAACTGCTGCACCAAATGGGACTACATTAAATCTAAGTGTGTAACATTTTGGGCAAAGATTGTTTTCATTTTCTTTTTTGCAAGATACCTTATAGCAGAGTGCATCTTCTCAGAAATATTTTTGTAGAGCCCTGAATAAAAATGTCTAATTAAGCCGGGTGCAGTGGCTCGCACCTGTAATCCCAGTACTTTTGGAGGCCGAGGCGGGCGGATCACTTGAGGCCAGGAGTTCGGACCAGCCTGACCAACGTGGTGAAGACCTATCTCTACTAAAAATACAAAAATTAGCTGAGCGTGGTGGTGGGTGCCTGTGGCCCCAGCTACTTGGGAAGCTGAGGCAGGAGAACCACTGGAACCTGGGAGGCGGAGGTTGCAGTGAGCCGAGATCGCACCGCTGCACTCCAGTCTAGGTGACAGAATGAGACTCCGTCTCAAAATAAAAAAATAAAAATAAAAATAACAAAGTCTCATTATGAGTTTTCAACATAAAATTCTAGAGCAAAAGAGCTTAAAAACTAGCCTAACCTTAGGTGATTGGGATTCTGAAAGGGATCCTGGGTTTGTAAGCCTGAATTGTATTTAAGAGTCTACAGATAGTTGATATGAACTGTAGCCTTGTGGTGAACCCTCCTGGGTCTGACTCGTAGCATCTATGTCCTCAGCTCAGCACCACTGGTGGAAGAACTCCTGGCTTCACAGTGTGAGCCTAACCCTTTCCACAGCTGGTTCATTTGGCTTAATGTTCAGTACTGAGTCTTTGACTGACCTTACATTTCTGAATTTGCACCAAAGGTCAGGCCCCTCTGTTCAGCACTCAGTTGGCCTTAGATAAGCCTTGCTAACTAGCCTGCAGTGTTGGTCTATGTCAGCCTTAGACTCACCAGGTCTAAAACTGTCAATACAAGGTCAGTAGAAAGTAATGGATATAGATGTGCTCAGTAAATCAGATGCCCAAATAAGCAAACCCCAGAAGAACAGATCTTTGTTGTAATAAATATCCCTCAGCTCATGGATGCATGGAATCAGTCACCATCACTCAATTGAAAAGCCATTAAATATGGCATAAGGCTTTGCATACCGGGCAATGTGTCTTGGATTTTACTGTGTCATATCAGCAGTATTCATGGAAATTCTGGATGTTTCTATTTCTTCATAACTGTCAATATTTTTGACATTCCTTTATCCCTATAATCTCAGTGTTCTTGATTGTTATCATTTATGTCTATTTTCATATTGACATGTAATTTATTGATAATATCTCAAATTGTAAGATTATGGGAAACAAAGAAAGAGATAAAAAGTGGACAGATAATGTATGTATTCATTATAGATGCCTCAAATCATTCAGACGATGATGTAGGGCATCAACAAGCAAACAAAGAAATAAATGTCAAACATAATACAAATAACTAATCCTCTACACAAAATAGCAAAGTATCTACTTTTATCTTTCAACAGCTTATTCCAGATACATACATTCATGCTGCAATGCCAGACAGGGTCCCCTATCCTAGAAGAACAGGAAGATACAGGGAGGACATCACTTACTCCACACTATCTCTGATACTACTCAAACTCAAGTTGGAGAGAAATTTATAATACCTGATGTTAGCGAACAAACCCTATTCAGTTAATTGAGAGCTTACAATATTGGGCACTCTACTTGTTGTACAGGATGCAAACAGGTAATGAGGCAGTCAGATGAACTCAGTGCACCTTTGATTATGTTCAAACTTTGCTGCACTTGAATTACCAATTCTATAATGAAAAATGATGAAACCATCATAACCTGTATTCTATAGCCATAGAATAGCTCCAATATTTTTTAGTAACAAAGATTCTATTTCCATTGAATTCATGTTTTTCTAGTGAAATATTATCTGTAATCTCAGAAAATATTGTATATTCCTAGATATTCCTCTATTATCTATTACCATCAGCTGTTTATTTTTCCATATAAAACACTTCACGTTTACAGGTTAAGCATCAGATTTAAATATAAATGTGTCCTCAAAAAAACACACGTAAAACCACCAGCTCAAATAAAAATAGTTAATTTTTTGATATTAAAGTGTTTTATGTAATTATAAAAACAATAATTACTTTTCATAATCAACATTATAAAGCTTCAATTCTAACATCTCTGTGTGTAGTATGTGTGAATTTACATGTGTATAAATTTACATGTGTATATGCACATGCAAATTTAAATATAGATAGGTATATTAATGGATAGATTGATCACATATTTTTTAAATTGCAATCATATAACACATACTGTCTTCAATAAACAATGTTAAGATTTATGCTTTATTTTATTTCATAACCATAATATCCATAATTGTTCATTCTGTATTTCTTTGCTGATGTTTTAAGTGCTGACTACCTTTTTCACATAGCTCATTCCTATAACATTTCAGAGTTCCTCATATTGCTTTATCTTGTCTAAGAATAATTTTACTGAAGATGGACAGTGGCAATAATTTTCTTGATTTTTTTTATGGACATTACTAATATCGTCTTCCTGCTTCCTAAATGACAGCTTGGCTAAATATATATTATTTTGTATCCCACTCTCTTTTCCTCTGATATGTGTAGATATTTGCTCCTTTTTAAGAACAATCTGTTGAAATAGAGATGACAGGAGCTAGCCTAATATTCTCCTATTAAGTGGCCAGCATCTCATGGCTGTATAGCTAACACGTTCTTTAATTTATAAGTTTAATATCCTAACCTGGGCTTCTGCTGTGGCCAAAACGCTATAAGCCTGCTCTTGCCAACCTCTTTCACTGATTATGGCTAAAATCTCTGAACAGAAATACAAAAGGAAAATTACCTCTCAAAAGTAAACATTGGCAGGCAAATGAGAGACAGAAGTCAAAAAAAATAAAAATAAACAAGCAGTATGAGGGAAAGTATTTTTTTAAATTATTTCCTTAACACCCAACTTTGACATGGGTGGACTAATTAAAACACGTGCAGCAGGTATAAAAATTTTTTTAAAAGACACGAGAAAAATATTTCTAGTAGATCACTGGAAAAGGGGACACCCATGAACCACACAGTGTGGAAGAATCACTACTTATTTATTTGTTTGTTTGTTTATCTTTTTCTCTCTTCTTTTTTCTCACCTAGTCTTTCCTGGTGGCAAAATGCACTCCTGTGATGATAATGGTAGTGGCAGCCCGGGCACCTAAAAGCCAAAGGAACAAAACCATCTCTCTGGCCTCAGAACTGTGAGAGGTCCTTGAGAGCTGCAGACTTTGAGGTGAATCTTGGAGGGAAACAAGAATTGCTTAATTCTGTGAATAAACTGACAAAATTTCTGAGCTTACTGCTAAGTAGAACATGCATGTAATAGACCCAAGGAAGTATGTCAAAGGCTTTGAAAGTAAAAATATGATATAAAATACCACCTAACTTCCAGAATAACAGAAGAGTGATGCGTTTTCAGGACAGTCAAATATAGCATAACAAAAGTTTTTAAAACATAACTGACATTGGATCAATTACCCATAGAAGGTGAGACAACACTCACAGTCCAAACCTAAGTTGATTGCTTGCTTTTCAAACAAGCAATATCATTCAGAGGATTTTTGAAAGATCCATGTCACAATATGTTCAGGACTCAATGCAAAATCACTTGAATCTGCCAATTCAATACAAAGAATAGATTCTATACAAAGAATAGAAACCTCATAACCAAATGTCTGAAAAGAGCCACAAAAAAATGGCACATTACATATAAAGGAATAAAAAAATCATGACTCTGAATTTTTCATCAGAAACTATGGAGGCAGGAAGACCATAAAACAATATACTTAAAGTGCTGAAGAAAAGATCAGCCCAGAATTACTAAACCCAATAAAAATATTCTTTAAGAGGGAAGACAAAATAAAGATATTCTCAGATGAAGAAAGTCTGAAATAATTCCTCAAGAGTAAATCTGTTCTGAAAGAAATGCTGACAGAAGTACTTCAGATGAAAGAAAAATAATATTAATGAGAAGCCTCAAACTTCCAAAATGAAGGCAGAGCAACAGAATGGTAAATATTGAATAAATATAGTAGACTTTTTCTTTGATTTTAACGTGTATTAGTGTGAAAGTTAGAATTGAAATATATGGTGGAGTTTTCAATGTATATAGATAGAATATTTATTAAAATTGTAAGATAAAGGGGAAAATAAAAAATCTATATGGTTGGAAGACATCCTGATTTTGTTTGCAGTAAAAAAATGTATTAACTTTTAAGTAGATTGTGAAAAGTTAGAAATGTATATTTATGTAGAGTAACATCATATAAACACATATACATACTGTGTGTATATTTATTTGTGTGGGTATAATATATAATACATATCCCAAAAGGCCAATAATTATATTAAAATAGCATGATAAAAATATTCAAATAATTCCCCCAAAAAGCAGGAAAGTGGGAACACTGGAACAAAAATGGAGGGAAAAAAATCTAACCAATAAAAAAGCTAAACCTAAATAAAACCATGTCAATAATTACTGTATGTAAATGATCTAACAACAACAAATGAACAAAATGGATTGTCAGATTTCACTTAGAAAAAGGCCCTACTATGCAATGTCTTCAAGAAATGCACTTTAAATATAATAACATGGATAGGTTAAAAGTAAAATAAAGGGGAAAGTTAAACTATATAAATACCAAAGAATGATGGAATGGCTACATCAATATCAGTCAAATTTCACTATAAAACAGGAAAATTACTAGGGATATGGAGGACCATTACTTGATGAATAAAAGGGTCAATTCTCCAAGAAGACATTACATTCATATATATATATACACACACACATTACATTTATATGTGCATATATATATACGGGTCAACTAAGACATCCAAAAGGAAACTATAAAGTACTTTAATCTAAATCTAAATTAGAATAAAATCTATCAAGATATGTGGGACAGCGAAATTAATATTTACAGAAAATTTACAGCATTGGGTCATATCAGAAAATAAGAAAGCTCCAAAATAAATAACCTAAGCTACTGTCATAAGAAACTAGAAAATGAGGAGCAATTCAGGCCTAAAGCAAGCAGAAGGAAATACATAATAAACATATCAGTGTTGTCAATAATAAGTTGGTATTACTGAAATAGAAAACTGAAAAGCAAAAGAGAAAATCAATTAAATCAAAAGCTGCTTTAATTGAAAAATAATAAAGTTGATGAAACTTTAGACAGATTTACCAAAACAAAGAGCGTTATCACAATGATCAATATCAAGAATACACAAGGAATAGCACTGAGACCTTACGGACATTAAAAGAATAATAATAAGAGAATAATACAAATCACTCTGTGTCTATAGAGGAAATGTACCAATTCCTTGAGTGAGGTAAATTAGCAAAACTTACTCAAGAATAGATAACCTGAAGAGTTCTGTATCTACTAAAGAATTAACGTGTGTTAAAAACTTTTCAACAAATAAAACTCCAGACTTCGATCATTTCACTGAAGAATTCTAACAATTTAAAGAACAAATGATAACAATTCTACAAATTCTCTTCTAAGATACTTCTCAATTTCATGAGGCCAAAAAATCTTCCTAATAAAAAAGGACAAAGGCATTTTAATAAAAGAAAATGACAGACCAATATTCCTGTTGAACACAGACACAAAAATGCACAAAAAATATTAGAAAACCTAAAACAACACTATATATAAATGGTAATACCAAATATATTACCAAGTATACTTTATCTGGGTAATTCAAAAATGATTTAATATTTTAAAATCAATAAATCAACATAGTAAGAAACTAAGTAAAATCAGGATTGTATCAAAATATATATAAAAACTGACAGATTTGACAGATTAAATCTCAGAATACTAAAATAAATGGGAACTTCCTTAACCTGATCATGCAACTCACACCAAAAGAAAACAAAACTTAGACTACTATTATAATTAAAGTTGAAAGACTGAATGATTTTTCGTAAGTTCAAGACCAAAGGAAGAAAGTCCATTATACATCATTCCTATTCATCATTATAATAAACATCCCAGCCAGTGCAATAAAAGGCTGAAAAAAAAAGAGGGAGATATATAAATACTAGAAAGAAAGAGAGAACATTGTTGCTATCAATACAAGACACCATTATCTACATAGGAAATTCAAAGGCGTCCACAAAAAAGCTCCTGGAAGTAATATGGTAATATAGCAAAGCCATAGAATCCAAAAAAGTTATATTTCAATATATTTTCAATGAAATATTGGAAATAAAAAATAAGTAACATTATGCCACCAAAATTGAATTCTAGTGTATCAAATAAAAAATGTGCAAGAATTCTGGAAGTAACAAATATTGAGGACAGAAATCACAGAAAACCTAATTAAATAAAGAGGTATTCCATCTTCTTAGAACAGGAGACAATATTTTACTTGGGTTTTTTTTTTAATTACATACATATATTAGAGACGGGGTATCGTTCTGCCACCTAACTGGACTGCTATGATGGAATCACAGCTCACTGCAACCTTGAACTGCTGGGCTCAAACAACCCTGCCCCATCAGACTTCCACGCATCAAGGAGTATAGGCATGTGGCACTGGGCCCAGCTAAGTTGTTTTTCTGTTTTTGTTTTTGTTTTTGTTTTTCATTTTTGTAGAGAGGAAGTCTTGCCATGCTGATCTCAAACTCCTGGGCTCAAGCAATCCTCCCTGTTCAGTCTCCCAAAGTGTTGATATTACAGATATGAGCCACAGTGTCCAGCCTGGAGACAATATGAGTAAGATATCAATGTTTCTAAAAATT
>NW_012105120.1:2085040-2116497 GCF_000951045.1 Mandrillus leucophaeus
AAAAAAAAGACTTGTATCTAGAATATATGCTTATTGGGAGAAAATTCTCATTGAAGATTTTTGTATTTCTGCACAGTACAGGTTTCTCGAGCAGGGGCTCTATTTGAATAGAAAATGCCTTGGAAGCTAGAGATACTGTATCCATCATCTTCTCCTACATTGTACCCTCTAACACAGATTACTTGTGGAGGGAGACCTCTAATTCTCACTATACCACCCCATCGGGGCTCAAGGAGCAGCACTAAGATGCTGCTCTGGCTGTTTTTGCCAAAAGCAATAAGTTGTCTGCTTTTCTGCTCCAGAAAGCCTCATGTCTCATATATAGATGTTATAAATATATATACACACACACACATATGGCATCTATATATATGACATATATATGACATCTATATATATGACATCTATATATGAGATGAGGCATCTATATATGAGATATGAGACATCTATATATGAGACATATATATGATATATGTGATATATATGACATATATATGATATATGTGATATATATGACATATATGTGTGTGTATGTGTGTGTGCATATATATGTGTGTGTGTATATATATGTGGCAGACTACATTGTTAGCTCACAATAGGATAAGTTCTCGGATCCCTCTCAGTCTCAGACTTAACAATAACTACTTTCAAAATGAAATGATAAGGAAACAAATGACCCGATTAAAATGGACAAAAACAGAGACTTTATCAAATAATACATACTGATGGCAAATCATCACAAACATATGTTCAACACCATTATTCACTAGGCAAATGTAAATTAAAACCACAACATACAACTACACATGTATTAGAATGGCTACAATTTTTAAAACAAACAAAAACATCTGATATTACCAAATGCTGTCAAGATGGTGGCACAACAAGAACTCTCACTCACTGCTGATGGTAATGCAAAATAGTAAGGCAGTTTCTCATACAGTTAACCATGTATGTATCATCTGACCCAGCAATTCCACTCCTAGATCTTTACCGAAGATAAATCAAACTATATGTTCACATATAGTGAACTGGTATGCTAATGTGCATAAGAGCTTTATATATATGTGTATGCCTATACATATGTATCACAGGTATATATAACAGATATCTGTATCTAACATATATATTAGATATATATCACATATCTATTACAGATATATATATATATATCTGGGAGTGTGTGTGTGTGTGTCTGTGTGTGTAATCATCTGGAAACTGAAAATAACATAAACGTCTTTCAACAAGGGAATAAACAAATGATGAAACAAAGATACAACTGAATGTCACTGGGCAAAAACATGAAGAAATATTAACGAAAGGATGATTCTCAAATATATTATGCTAAGTGAATTCAGACTCAAGAGTGTCCATTTTCATTCATATCACATTCTGAAAAAGTCAGAATTGTAGGAACAGGTAACAAAATTATATGGACAGAGTTGCCAGAGATTGAAAAAAGAGATAGGAATTAACTATAAATGAGTAACACAAAATAAATTTTAGGATAAGGAAATTGTTCTGTATCTAATTGTGGTGGAAGTTACTCTATGCATTTGTCAAAACTCACAAAACTGCACCTCAAAAAGGGAATTTTACTGTATGTAAATTGTAAAAATACTTTTTAAAATCTGTGCAAAGAAAATAATCTAACTAGGCATTATCTTGGGATAAATCAGGGCTTATTCTATTATATTTTAATCCCTTTTGAAATTTCATATGTAGGCTTTTCTGTCTCATAGGCAATGGATTATTATGTTGGCTCATCTTTCTAAGCTCTGAAAAACTATTATCTTTTCTCTCTGCTTTACATTTTTCTTGTCTATTCATTGGCTGTGGTTATATATGCCTGTCTTCCATATAAATAAGTCAGTTTTCAGTTACATTTGTTCTATATGCTTGTCAATTTTACTTAGTCATTTTAATATTATATTGTCTTGGTCTTCAATATTTTTTGTTCAAGTTTCTCACTCTCTTTGTTCATCTCTTTTTCTTGTTGTGTTCTTTTTGGTGAGTGACAGGGGCTCCAGTTTAACTCATGTTCATGGTTTTTTGTTGTTGTTGTTGTTTGTTTGTTTGTTTGTTTTTTAAGACTCGCTCTGCTATCAGGCTGGAGTGTAGTGACGCAATCTCAGCTCACTGCAACCTCCACCTCCCAGGTTCAGTGATCCTCCTGCCTCAGCCTTCGAAGTAGGTGGGACTACAGGCAAGTGCCACCATGCCCAGCTAATTTTTTTGTATTTTTAGAAGAGATGGGGTTTCACCATGTTGGCCCGGATGGTCTCAATCTCTTGACCTCGTGATCCACCCACCTCGGCCTCCCAAAGTGCTGGGATTACAGGCATGAGCCACCGTGCCCAGCCATGTTCATGTATTTCTTAGCATAAAGTATCAAGAATTTTCTTCTGTCTTAGGTTACATTTTCTTCCAGACTCCATGCTACGTTCCATCAATTTGTTCCTGCCTACCTACCTACTGGCTCGAATTACGATTATAGTTTCCATTCTGTTCCTTTTCATCTTGCCAATGCTGTCCAGATTTTCACTTTTATGACATTATGCAGGTCAGTTTCTGTGAGTCTATCTTTCTACTTATTTGCATATGAGACTTATTTGTTTTCCCCTATCAGCTACATTTTGAAGACTGAACATTTCTTGAGGATTCCCCATGCTGAAGCGCTCAGTTTATGGTCAATTCATTCATGGCTGGCACACCTTGGCTCTGCTCCCTTTTTGAGAATTTGTTTAATTTGCTGTGCAGGATTCACTCTGTTTAGTATTGAGATTTAGCTCATTCCCAGAGAGGGAAGAGTGAGTTCCATTTTAACACCATTCCTGTTAGCCCTGGAGAACCTGATGCATTCACAGAGAATTACCCTCTGGTTCCTGTTTCCCACTTCACTGGTCCTTTCCCAGGAGCTAGTTCAGGTCAGCTTGGGATACCACCGATTTCATTTCAGTTCAGATTTGGGAATATTGGTGAGAACTCTCAGACTTTAGTGAACTTGAGCAATCAGGCGAGGAATAGGATTGCTGCCTCAACCTTGTCTCTGTTTCCCTGATCAGCAATTGTTGAAATGTATAGCATTGTCTTCTGCCCCTGCCCAGCCTTCTTGATTTAGCTGACACTAGAGATAGTCATGTGGACTTTTAGCTTTCCTGCATTTATTTTATTAGTGATTAGGTGAAGAGAATATTGCAGTCAAGCTCCCCAACACCATCTGTACAAATAAAATGCTTCTCTCTCTCTCTTTTTTTTTTTCTGGCAAAAGCAAGATAGAAAGTTTCTTTTTCTCCCATGTAAAAGTACAGAAGCACGAGATCCAGGGCTGCTAGGTTAGTTCGCATTTTTCTATTAAAAACCTTACAGGCTCAGTCTCCTGACAGAAAGAAACAGCTTGGGCATCCTTAAGGTACAGCTATACCTTCATCCTCAGGTTCCCAAAAGCATCCATATTTCACACAGTAGGATGTGAGAAAGCTTCCAGGAAAAGGAGCCAAGGGAAAGCTCCAGCTCTTTCACTTTTAAAAAATTGTATAAATTTATGGGGCACAAGTGCAGTTATGCTACATGAATATGTTGCATAGTGGTGAAGTCAGGGCTTTCAGTGTAACTATCTCCCAAATAATGTACATTGTAACCATTAGGTAATTTCACAGCTCCCAACCCCCTCTCACCCTTCTGAGTCTCCAGGGTCTATTATTCCACACCGTATGTCCATTTCTACACATTATTTAGGTCCACTTACATGTGATAACATGCAGTATTTGACTTTCTGTTTCTGAGTTGTTTCACTTCAGATAATGACCTCTAGTCCCATATATTAATATATTGCTGCAAGAAACATTATTTCACCCTGTTTTAATGGCTGAATATATACATACACCATGAAATGTGATATATATATATCTCGCCATGAAATGTGAGATATATATATCGCCATGAAATGTGAGATATATATATCGCCATGAAATGTGAGATATATATATATATCACCACGAAATATGAGATAATATATATATACACATACATATATCACATTTTCTGTACTTTTCCTTTTCTTATTGTGATAAATATACAAATGCAGGTTTCTTTTTGATACAGCAATTTCTTTTCCTTTGGGTAGATATCCAGTAGGAGTACTGCTAGATCAAAAGGTAGATCTATTTCTAGTTCTCTGAGAAATCTTCATACATTTTACCATAGAGATTGTACTAATTTACATTCCCAGCAACAGTATACAAGTGTTCCTATTTTGCACATGCTCATCAGCATCTGTTATTCTTTGACTTTTTAATAATAGTCATTCTGATGCTGCAAGATGATGTCTCACTGTGGTTTCAATTTGCATTTCTCTGATGATTAGTGACTGCAATTCAATATAAGGCCATCAGAAATATACAAATCTCATAAAAAGATAATATACTTCTAATTTCATGCTTTTATTATGTAGACCTATTTAAATTATACCTCTTTAATACCCATTAATGGCTCTCAAAGTCTCTTTCAATATGAACCAAAAACACCTAGTAAAAGGTTTCATTGTCAATAAATGTGAGTATAATAATACCTTACATTTGTGTTGTAATTTACATGGAGTTTACAAAGCGGAAGGTCAATGTCGCTTTGTTAACTATGAAGAGGCTTTACATTTTAAGTAATATTTGGCATTTTGGACATTTCAAAGGCATTAAAGCAATTTCCACACACTCAGCATCTCAAACCAAGGACAGTTGACCAGACAAGTTGGGGCATGTCAGTGGAGGTTGCCAAAAATGTTGGTTCTCCACTTCCAAATTATCTACCCTGATAGGTTCTCCCACCTGGACACTGTCAAGGAAGGCTCATATTTAATCATCTAGATATGTATTAAAATGCTCTACTGAAATATAAAGCCTAAAGCTGAGAGAGAGGATTCTCCAGTGCAGAGGTGGCCTACATGATTAGAAATTCATATTTTATGGGGTCTAACACATGCATTATTTGATACAAGAAGCGGGTTGTTGTGAGACAGCCCACTTGGCATATGAGCAATGGGTGTAATTCAAGTGAGAATCAAGTGCATATGGATGCTGCTTTCATATCTATTTCCTTAATGTCAGCAGTCTTTCATAATGTCCCAGTAATTACATATATACAGTTAAACTGGAATAAGCTCAAAATTATTAAGTTAATTACTGTCAACTTTAACTAAAATTTCTAATAACCCAAGTTAAAGAGATTGGCACCTGAGGTGCAAGATTCACAATGGTAGAAGGGTACAAAACGTTTGCGCTCATGAGTCTACACCTTCATGTGTATTAGCCAGATAAACGGTATGTTTTGTTCAAGTTACCAGATGCCATATACCAAGCTGTTGTGGGATCTACATTTGACCTATGAGGAACACATTGTATCAGACAGTCTAGTAAGTTAATTGTTTAGGCTTTGTGTCCTTATCCGAAGAATGAGGATGGTAACAGCAAATATCTCAGAGTGCATGAATGAAATGATATAGGTAAAGCATGCTGCCTGGTGTGCATGGAGGGCTATTAATAAATGTTAGACCTTGACAAGAAGAGTAATTAGTCTAAGGCTTTATCTCACTTGCAAGCTAACAGGTGATCCTGCCACAGTTTCATGAATGCTGGCTGAAGACCCAAGACTTCTGGGCCTTCATTGCACATGGAAAGACAAAAGACAAGTAATACGCACTTCATGTTTGCACCAGTTTCCCTCACCTCTTTATGTCCCATGGCAGCAACACCAAGCAGCCCAGGCAGATGCTATCCAATTTAGTAGTTTGTGTCAAAGCTGAGGAATTCCAATCTTCGAGAACCTGGATCTTTTAAACTGGGCTACAAGCAAGTGCCCTGACTTTTTCCCCCAAATTGAAACCTCGTCTTTAATATACTGGAAGAAAGACATTGTATCTCCTCCTCCGAGATTATTTGCTCTACAAATGTCCTTCAAAATATAATCCAGATAAATTTCAAAGTGCTTCTCCTGCTATAGATACAGAAATACAAGAGACCCATGTACAATGATCTCCCAACAGACCTAATTAAGATATGCTTTCTTGGTGGAAATAAATTTAAGGAATCCTCTCCAAAGCACATGAATGAAATTACATGACAGATGACTGAAGATTGGGAATCCTGGGTAGGGGGTGGGTGGGTGTCATTTTATACTAGAATGAAAATGATGCCTGAAAGTTGAGGAGTGTGCATATGCACATGTGTGTGCATGTGTGTGTGTGTGTTCAGTTGAGGATGGGAATAATGGATTTTTAACATATACTGACAGGCTATTAGGTAACAAGCCATGCATTAGACAATATGGCATAGCAGTTAACAGCCAAATGCTTTGAAGTCAGGCAGACCTAATTTGCATCAGGCTTCTGCCACTTACAAGCGGTGCAACATAAGTCAAGATACTCGATGACCCTGAGATACCATGTCTTTAAGCGAACAATAGAAATCATAATAAAGGCACCTTCATAGTCTTCAACTTTACAGTGAAAGTTAATTAAGATCACGCACTTATAGCATTAGTAACAGCCTGGCATGGAGTAAGTGCCAAAAAATGTTAACTATAGTAATAATATTTTTTCTTCACTAAATTTTCTAATCATCCTAATAATTGTCATGTTTCGTCCTTGAAAAATGTATACCCTTTCACACCATTTCTCCAAATAAGATATATTGATGGCTAATAGGTGCATGAGGAGATGCCCAACATCATTGACTACTGGGAAAGTGCAAATCAAACTTACTGTTTCACATCCATTAAGATGGTTATTATTTAAAATAAAACAGAAAATCACAATTGTTGGTGAGAATGTGGACAAATTAGAACACCTATGCATTGTTAACAGGAATGGCGCAGCTGCTGTAGAAAGAGCACGGTAGTTCCTCAAAAACACTAAAAATAGAATTACCATATGACTCAGCAATTCAATTTTTTGGCATATACCCACAAAATTGAAATCAGAGATTCGAATATCTGTTTGTACAGTTGTTCATGGCGGCATTATTCACAATAGCCAAGGGGCAGAGGCAACCAAATCAACTATTTAGCAGATGAACAGATGAACAAAGTGTGGTATATGCATGCAATGGAATAGGACTCAGCCTTAAAAAGGAAGGAAATCTTGAAAAATGCCAGAACGTGAACGAACCTTGAAACCATGCTTAGTGAAATACGCCAGACACTGAAGGACAAATATCTGATTACACTTACGTGAGCTACCTAAAACAGGCAAATTCATAGAGACAGAAAGTACAACAGAGGTTACCATGGTTGCAGGTGGCATGTGGAGGAGGAGAAGGAGAAGTTATTCTTTCACGGTTACAAAGTTGTTTTTGGAGATGATACAAAAATCGGGGATATAGGCAGTGATAATATTTAGGCGACATTGTGAATGTATCTAAGGCTACTGATGAATGGATAAGCCACACGTTTGAATGGTTACACTGAAAAATATTATTTTTCATATTTTTTTTTTTTTTTTTTTTTGAGACAGAGTCTCGCTCTGTCGCCCAGGCTGGAGTGCAGTGGTGCGATCTCAGCTCACGGCAAGCTCCGCCTCCCGGGTTCACGCCATTCTCCTGCCTCAGCCTCCCTGAGTAGCTGGGACTACATGTGCCCGCCACCACGCCTGGCTAATTTTTTTGTATTTTTTTAGTAGAGACAGGGTTTCACCGTGGTCTCGATCTCCTGACCTTGTGATCCGCCCGCCTCGGCCTCCCAAAGTGCTGGGATTACAGGCGTGAGCCACCACGCCCGGCAATATTATGCATATCTTATCACAATTTTTAAAAGGTTACAATGAAATAGAAGACAGAGAAAAAAATAAAATTGTGCCTCAGGAAAAATAAAAAGAAACTAGTCCTAGGTTACACTGCTGGAAGTGTGAAATCTCAGATCTTACTCAGGTCTGACTCTAAAACTTTTTTGTCTTAAATGCTTCACACTGCACCATTAAACCCCTGTGTAACAAGGTTGAGACAGGAGTCTTTGCAACTAAACATGAAGCACTACCTTTTTCTGCCTTTTCTAACACAACACATAATGTAAGTGTACAAATAAAACTCATGAATACTTAAGCCCTTCGATACACTCTAGGATGTTTTTAATCCCAAACCAAATGTTATTTCTGCCATGTTATCGGATTCCCATTTCAAATATACAGAGTTCAACTTGTAATAAGTCTTGTTTTGCCCCCATTAACATTACTGGATATTCAGCTCAGTTCTGGTTTACATTGCAACGTGCTCTTGACATGGTTTTAAACCCCATTTAGGCAATTCTCTGGTCCCTTCTTTATTGAAATATGACAGCATCACGCTGTAGATACTTTCCTAGCACAATGGATTCTAATCCCAACAGAAATGACTGGTGCTTCATTAAAAAACAATGGAATCACCTGCTTTTTCTTTTCGGCTGTTGGCATCTATGTTTTCCTCATACTTTGTTGCTTTTCTCAAATTTAGTAAAATTTTAAAAATTTATTCTTAATCAACATATGTTCATCTCAACCAATTAAATAAAGTGTAGCACACAGCAGGATAGCGATCATTATATTACTACCCTCAAAGGAGAACTTTCTGATAGCTATAAACAACAAAACAGTGTACTCTAATTCAAGATATTTTCTCCATCAGTCACCAACCCAGTCCTATTGTAACTATGTATTCCTTTCATACCTCACATAAGCTATTAGTATTCTCAATAAAAAATATAGTAGTCTTGGAAACCACAGCAAATTAAGTGGAGAGAACTGTATGTTAATAGCAATCTGCATAGTAACGTGTGTCTGTAGTCTGCAGATGCCTGTTACAGGACTGTACTTCACTACATTATGTAATGTCAAAAAGAGAAACCCAGTTGTATATTAACTATTCAGAGTCAGAAAGCTTTAAATTCAGAAGGGAAATGTGACCCTGTCAGTTTCAACCCCACCATGCCATGGAAGAGTGCAAAGAGCTAGGGAAGGGAACTGACTTGCCTAGGATCACAGAGCTGAGGAGGGACCTCACTGAGGCAGGAGCCTAGAAGTCTTGACCAGTTTCATAAGTGTAATGCTTCTGTTGGCTAAGACCATAAAATGCCCACATGCCTTCCTATTGTGGAGGAAATTCTCTTAAAAGGAAGATTGAAATGTTTAAATCTCCGCATCTTCAACTTTGCATAATATCTTTTTCCAAAGTCTGAATCAACAAGGCATGGAATCAATTTGCAGCTTGATCATCTCAAAGAGAATTAGATACTAAAAACAAACAAACCAAAAACTTAACAAATATTCAACTGGTTTATTAGAGAACTAAAAGAGGTCACTGGATTGAGAGTTGCCATGACAACTGTCAAGCAAGAATGAGCGGAGGTTTGCTCCTAGCTATCTCATTGTCTAAGAGCTGTGAATTACGCACACCACTCCACCCGCTGCCTGCTTTCTCCTCTCTGGCTCTCACTTCCTTCCCTGACAGCCCAGATTCTTCCATATCCATCTCCATATCATGCAAAGAAATAACCTCTGTTAGGCAGAACACAAGGGAAGCACAGACTGCCTCATACCAGCAGTTACAATCAATAAGAATGCTCAAGTGAAACAAGTTGCCACTGCATTGTGAAGCTTAAAGCAGAAGAAAAAGGAAAGCTCTAATACAAAATGTAAGAAAGGTCACTATTTTAACAAAAATTGTGTCTGTTTTTAAATGCTAATTTGCTACTTATAAATTAGCATTTTCAATAAGAAAATGCGGTAATATGACAATCTTTCTTCAGCATTAACTTATTTGCCCATTGTTCACTAACATTCCTAAAACTAACTTTAGACTTGTACCTGGATTTGAAATAAGTCCCTGAAAATAAAGATCCAGCATCCCAAACCGGAATCATATAATTTTCATCATTTGACAATTTATTTGCATACTTTGTTGATTCTTTACAAAAAAAAAAAAAAGTCTTCTCTGCTGGTTTTTAAGTTGAGTACCCAATAGGGAGGGATGATAATCTTCTCTGACTCTAGCTGATTAGGGCAAAGGTATAAAGATGTGAAGAGCGTATTACGAAACAAATGCTGACACTGATTTTGACCCACTTAAAGTCAAAAAGTAAATTTTGTTTATGACTAAAATTGAAATAAGCCTGTCAGGGTAGCATAAATAGAAACTGAATAACTGTATTGGGGAAAAGTTGAGTACAGCCAGTCACAGCTCCCTACTTCATGTCTTCAATCTCTATTAAATACCACGCTGAAGGAGATAAAGTTTTAAAACTTTGTATAGCCACATACAAAGGAAATGTATTCTTCCCCGGTCTGATTCTCATCTTCTTTGCTTAGTGTCACAGCCTGTGCATTCAAAAATCAAAGGAACCCTTTGCACGTGAAAAGAAATGCCAAATTACTTACATAAACAGAGCATTCAAGTTATGCATGAAAGTCTTTCAATGCTCACAACATAGACAAATGTATCTCTACAGATCTGGACACCGTTTAGAAAAACAGGAGATACTGCATTTATATCAATAGTCTGCCATTGGACTGTAGACACATTAATTTGTCAAACTATCAACATATGAATAAAGTACAATTGTACTCTTGTACCAAAGAGAAACAGGATCATCTCAAGTTGGGTATTGACTAGTACTCTTAGTGACAAGTGACAGAAATCACAGTCCAAGCAGGCTTAAGGGAAGAAAAAAATTAAATAAATTTTTAAAAAGAAAGGAAAGAAGCTTCAAAGGCAGGAAAGAAATAAGGAAGAAAGGAAGGAGAAAAGAAAAAGAAGACGTGAAAGAAAAAGAAATCAGTAGACCCATATAACTCAAGAAGTAGGGAAGTAGGGAATCGTCTTTCTCTACTACATTCTACAGAGAAGTAGAATGCACCATGCAATCATCATGAACAAGTTTCTCTCCTTCACTCTACTCTGTTTCACCCCAGGCATTGTGGAAGAGCAAGTTGAGCACAGGTTCTGCAGACCCTACCTACTCTGAGGTTTCAGATCCAGCCAGGAAATGTGAACATCTCTTTCTCAGATATCTCAAGAAAAAAATCTCATTGTTTCTAATTGGGTACTATAACCAGTTATGAACCAATCGACATGGCCAAGGAAATAGGATGTGCTAATAGGCTGAGACCTGGAGTGGACGAGAACATTTGAGAGTGGCTAGAATTACAGATGATCTTTGAGAGGTGAGGACGAGTCAGGGTTTAGAAAGAAGCTATCCTATGCTAAGGATTACTTATTTCATATTGATTGTATTTCATAATTTCCCTGGTGAAGGTCAAATTATTCTTTAAAATTCAGCTGTAATGTCTTGAACAGTACTATGTGCACTGCAGAATACTACGGACAATGGGCAGTGCAATTATAAATATGATACCATTGATATTCTATGGATCTGGCAAAGTGGGGCACCAAATTAAACACACATGGTGCTGAGTCCACCTGCACTGTTAGGTGGATGGTAACTACAAAATAGAGTTTACAAACAACCTGAGAGGCCGGGAGAGGATGGAGTGTATCTCTGAACTAACCGTCTAAACAGTTAGTTCAGAGATTAGAGAAGATGATAAATCGGCAGATACTGGTGTGGTCAGAAAAAGCTTCACAAAAGAGGCAGGGCTTTGCACAGCAGGCAGATAGCTAACCTGAATGAAGGGCTGTGACTAAGAACAAAGCCAAAACAGTGTCTCTGGGAACCATTTTTAAAACTCTGATTTAGGTCTTATGTCCATAATGTCTTAATACGATTGTCAAATGCATTCACTGCTTTCTCGTAAAACCACCAACCTGTCCTTCTGCCTTAAAGGTTAAGTCTATCAGAACTGCTTTTTACCAAGCCTCTGATTATTGCCTGAGCTGCCTTTTTGCTTTGACGGGTCTTCTGTGTGCAAGTGAGGATAAGGCATATTTATCTTGTAATGTTCACCCTCTCTTACAGACAGATGACTCAAATGGATAGCCCTGGCTTTCTGGTTATACAAACAGCTGTTCACCTGTGCTAAGCCTTACCCATCCATCCAGATTGTCCAGCCTTCCTTTACTATTATCAATGTCAACACTGATAGAGCATATGAGATAGAGGAGATGGGAAGGCAATGATAACACCAAATATTTCTACCTAAATTTACCAGACATTCAGATAGACTAATGATTTGACAGTGTTGGTGATGGGCAAGCTACTTCCAAATATCTCATCCTAATTTCATAAAATGATGGCAGAATCTGGCTGTATTTTTTCCTGGCCAGGATCCAATGCATAATTCACAGAACCAGGAAACCACAGCAAACTGCAGAAATGTATTGCGGCCACACTATTTCCTCTCTATCTTTAGAACCACCTTGATGATGGTTCTTTCAATTGTGTTAATCAGGGATTATACTGGTTCAAGACCCAGATCAATATGAAGTACATCTGATTTCAATACTACTGAAAACCAGGTTGGACTGAAAAAGTTGAGAGAAAATAAAAATCAATATTTGTTTTCCTGGCTTTTCATGAGCTTTGGCAGAGGAGAGGAGTAGAGTCTTTAAAAAAAAAAAAATTGAACTGCAATCTGATTTCCATCATTTCAAATAGTGAATAAAGTAAGATCTGATATTTAGAAAGTTGGTAATTTTTTCTCCTTCCAGCTAGAATCCTTGAGGTTTTCTGTAAAATATGGCTAACTCACTTTAAAACACTAGTAGAGGAAGTTCAAAAAGAAAAGCTTAAAACACCTAGAGATGAACTCATTGTAGATATTCTATCTCCTGAGATTCGAATTCTACTACTGTCACACTTGTTGACAGTATAACCAACTTACTGTAAAATTGCTTCGGGTTAGATTTGTGTGTGTGTGATTCTGTGTCAATTACCCAAATCTTATTGGTTTCAGTGTGCATTTGTAAATGGAAACTAACTTGTAGTGCCATTGTGCTATGGTTTGGATGTGTCCTTTTAAAAGGTCATTTGTTGAATATTTAATCCCCAGTGCAACAGTGCTGAGAGGTGGGATTCTTCAGAGGTAAATGGGTTGGCTGGGCACGGCGGCTCACGTCTGTAATCTCAGTATTTTGGGAGGCCAAGGAGGGCAGATCACCTGAGGTCAGGAGTTCGAGACCAGCCTGGCTAATATGGTGAAACCCAGTCTACTAAAAAATACAAAAAAATTAGCCAGGCATGATGGCAGGCGCCTGTAATCCCAGTTACTTGGGGGGCGGAGGCAGGAGAATTGCTTGAACCCGGAAGGAGCAGGTTGCAGTGAGTCGAGACTGCACCGTTGTACTCCAGTCTGGTCAATAAGAACGAAACTCCATCTTGGAAAAAAAAAAAAAAAAGAGGTGAATGGGTTAATGTCTTGACCATGGGAGTGGGTTGGTTTTCACAGGAGAGGGTTCCTAATAAAAGGGCGAGTTTGTCCCTCTTTTCTTCTCTCTCTTATACGTGGTTGCTTGCCCTCTGTCCTTCCACCATGGGGTGACGCCCTCACATGAAGGCCCTCACCAGGTGTGAGCCCCTTGACCTTGGATTTCTCAGCCCCCAGAACAATAGAAATACGTTATTTATAAATTACTCAGTCTCAGGAATTCTATTATAGCAACATAAAACAGACTAGGACACCCTACTTATCCTATATGGCCAACTGAATCTCCCTACGGCATTCATGTAGACTGACATATTCCAGATTTGGAGTATTATGGTCTCCTCCATTGTTCCTCACGTGGGCAGATGATGCGTCCTGGTAAAGCATGTATTTTCCAAAAGGAAGTTGGAGATTTGCCCTATGAAACCTTGAAGTAGCATTCTCTCAGGAGGAAGTAGAGAGGAAGACAAAGGAACAATGTTCAGAGCTGAGAGTTTTGGCCACTAGAGGCCCCTTTGTGAGAGCCAGTGCTTTGGTTCTCTTCCCTTGACCATGGTAGCAGCCACACATAACAATTCAACTTAAATATTTGTTCCTGAGGCAATCATTTTCTGAGGAGACTAGTTGTCCAACATAACTAGATAACGTCTTTCAGCCTGTGTGCAAGGACTACTCCATACGCACACTTTCACGGAGCTTCATGCAGTGGTAACATCATTGACTGTGTAGAGAAGAACTGCCACCTGAAGCACTGGGCAGGGACCCCACTCATCTATGTGAATGGAGGCACTCAGCGGAGCTGACAATGTTGCAGAGATACAACCATGTCCTGGAACTAACTCAGAGTTGAAATGCGAAAAAGAGAAATAATCTTGAACGGGTGGGCTCACACTGGGGGGTGATGTGACACTGACAGCTAAGAGCTACACCAACCTAGTATTTCAAAATGTTCACAGAAATACAGGAAATTATAATGACAAGAATATATACTTCTACTTCTTGACTACAGCATGTCACACCAAGGAAATAGTGCAATAGAAGCATGAAGGATAAAGACAGAAACCTCATTCATGCAGAGTTCTCTATAATGGCCAAAAAAAAAAAAAAAATCCCATATATGTCCCAAAATAGGAGACTAGCTAAATTATAGTCTCAAAGTACCCGAGATTATTAAAAAGCAATTGAAACTAGGATTATATTGTTAGCAGAAGCAAATTTTTATGATGACATTCTGAAGTCAAAAGAGTACAATACAAAATAGCATAAATTTTAGGACTCTAAAGAATGCACTGAAAAGTAATATGCAAAAATGAAAATTGTATGAGAAGACTTTTTAAAATACTAAATGTGCCCTTACTGGTATTATAAATGTGTCTTTTTTGTTTTTGAGACGGAGTCTTGCTCTGTCCCCCTGGCTGAAGTGTAGTGGAGCAATCTCAGCTCACTGCAGCCTCTGCCTCCCAGGTTCAAGCAGTTATCCTGCCTCAGCCTCCCGAGTAGCTGGGACTACAGGCGCACACCATCTGAGGCCAAGGCAGGCAGATCACCTGAGGTTGGGAGTTCGAGACCAGCCTGACCAACATAGTGAAACTCCATCTCTACTAAAAATACAACAACAACAACAACAACAAATTGGCTGGGTGTAGTGGCGCATGTCTGTAATCTCAGCTACTGGGGAGTATGAGGCAGGAGAATTGCTTGAACCTGGGAGGCAGAGGTTGCAGCGAGCCGAGATCACACCATTGCACTCCAGCCTGGGCAACAACAGTGAAACTCCGTCTCAAATAATAATAATAATAATAACAACAACAACAACAACAACAACAACAACAAATGGCGTAAAGGAGAGGTTGTAAGAGAGAAAACAACTTTGCTAAAGATAATATGCCTCAAAGAGACACTAAAACTATCTCTACCCAGTACCTAGACAAATGGAGGCCTTCAGTTCACAGAAGGAAAGGCTAATCTGTATCCCCAGGTATGAACCGTCTGTAATTCAAGGAATGCTGTAAGCTCATGTAGTTGCACCACTCAGGCTGGAGACAAACAAATACATCTTCCTTAAATTACCTCTGAGAGTCCTCCTTATAATGTACATGTACTCAATATTATAGCAATTGTGTATATTACTTATAAAAATATAAATATAAATATACTTATATCATAAATAAGCACTAAACATTGTATCAATAGGTATATACAGGACAGAGTCAAAAACTCTTCAAAGACTGGTGTCCAGGAATGGATACAGTGCTACTGTACATCATCAAAAAGTAGCCTTAAGTCATGTATGTAAGTGGTATTTCAGAGTTTCATAATCAGCCAGGTATGGTGGCTCACACTCGTAATCCCAGTACTTCGGGAGGCTATGATGGGAGGATTGCTTGAGTCCAGGAATTTGAGATACTGTGTGAGCTACGATTGTACTACTGCATCCTAGCCTGGTGACAAAGCAAGACCCCGTCAGAAAAAAAAAAAAAAAAAAAAAAAAAAAAAAAAAAGAATGTCATAATCAATAATCAATAAAGTGATCATATTAAGACTAATAAAATTTTTAAATACATTCATGATAGAGGAGTGTTAATTTTCTTTCTTTGCAATTAAAAGAGAAATGCACAAAAGAACGGAATAATATATTTTAAGGGCCGACTGGAGACCTAGGGCCTCCAACCAGAAGGGATCTCTAGAGTTTTTCCATTCAAGCATCATTCCTTTGGGACTCTTTAAACTGCAGAAGAGCAATGAATTGTCCAAAAATCAGTGTTTGCAAGATTTTTACAGAAGTGACCACACCCTCCCTCATTCTGCATCTCTATTTTTTGTCTGGCTCATGTTTCCTATACATGGATACAGCCCCAAATCTTCAGTCTTTATTTTTTTTCCCTGATCTCTAGCCACAGAGTCACATTCTACCTTCCTGCCAGCCCCACGGACAACTCTGTTATGAACCCCAAATTTCCAAGACCCACTTCCTTTCCCAGGCCCTATCTAGCATAAGAGGGTAACCTTAACACTTCCTTGACTCACTAGCTGGCAACTGACTAAACCTCAGTGGACTTTAGTTTCCTCAATTGTAAATAACGGGTTTGAACCAGAAGTTCTTTTTCATCTTAAATATTAGAGATTAGGGTGCAATAGATACACAGGGCTCCTTATTTTACTGAGAAGCTATGCTAAACATTTTTAAAACTTGAGATGTTTCAGATTCCTTAATTTTGCAACACAGTAATCCAGACTACTGAGTGGGACATTTTTCTTACAACAAAGAGGAAAGCAAATCAAGCAGTACACATAAGTAGTTAGGCCAATTTCTGTTAACCAATTTAAATGGATGATGCAAGCTTAGGTTAAAATGAAATATGAAATATTTGCATCTAAAAATATATTTAACAGTTGTACCTTGGAAACCAAGTCCAAATTGAATTTATTTATTTACTATTTATTATTAGTTATTATTATTATTTTTTTAGAGATGGGCTCGAGCTATGTTGCCCAGGCTAGACTCAAAACGCCTGGACTCAAGCCATCCTCCTACCACAGCCTCTCTAGCATCTGGGACTATAGGTGCATGCCACAGCACCTGGCTTGTTGCAGTTTTAACAAGCAAACTCAGCCAGTTCAAATCAGTAAAATCATTCCTTATATAAATAATGTGAATCATGTGGCACATGCACCCAGACCGAGACCATGCCAAGAAATGGCCCCACTGCCTTTCTCAGTGCCTCCAAATCACTTACATCATAAATACATAATTAACTGGTAGATTGTATAAAGCAGACACTAAGTGCTAGAGACATTGTCAGAAAGAATATCATACTTGGAAACAATGTAATTAAAATGCCAAATCTGAGGCAATAGCTGCCCTACTTTTCAATTCAGATATACAAGTACCTTACCTAGAAATAACATTAACCTAGGGTGACGTCACTATAACCTATAATCTATCATTTTGACATTTGCTATATGTTGAGTGATGCCAGATTGTGGCAGTCAAAGACACAACGTAACTTTCACTCCTTATGATATTTCTACATTTTTAGGGACCACTAGTGGAAGACATTCCCTGTAACTGGAAAAAAAAGGAGACAGAACATTTCTGTCTATGTAAAGTCTTCCAAATTAGTTCTAAATGAAGAAAGCTATCTTTGCATTCTTGTCTGCAACAGATGATTCCATCATGGGTGTTTCTCCATTCTTCTTTACTCTTGGAATGTCAGACTGTGGGAGGCTCCTAAAGCCTTGAGTCCATATTTACATAAGCCCCACGTAGGTTTAAATGGTGAGATGTCAGGTCATCAAATATTCATGCCTATACATTTCCACACACATTCCCCCAAAAAACTGTTCATGGTATAGGCCATTGATAATGGATACCTCACTCCAGAACTCCATAAAACAAAACAAAATAAAAACAATATTACAGTGACGATTTCTTGGAGAGTTTAGCTGACAGTGAGGACCAGATCCCAGAACACTCAAAGCATCCTAATACATAGAGACAGAAAGTAGAATAGAGGTTACCAGGACTGGGGATGTGGGGGAGGGAAGGAAGAAAGAAGAGGGACTTATTGTTTAATGGATAGAGATTTTGTTGATGATGAAAAAATTTTGAGTATAGATAGTGGTGGTGTTTGCACAGTATTGTGAAGGTATCTAATGTCTCTCATGAATGGTTAAACCATACTTTTGAATGGCTGAATAATAAATGTTATATATATTTTATCACAATTTTTTAAGAAGGTTAAAACAAAATAAAAGAAAATTGTGGCTTAGCAAAAATCAGAAATTGGTCTTCCTCATGCACGGTATTAAATATAGTAGCTTCCTTTGAAACTTAGTTACTCACTTAGCTCAGAGCAAGACATTTGGCAAGAGATGGGACAGGGATCACCAGGTTGTAGGAGCATGTGACAAGAGGGAAAAAGAGAAGTGAGGACCAGCTGCGGAAGTGTCTTGGCTCTGCCAGATGGGAAGATGGCAGAAGGAGGGTCTAAGATGCTGGGGTCATATAATGCAATCTATCTATAAATAATATAGATTCATACCCTCATTCCTTCCCCCCCACCTTGCCCGCCCCAAATAAAAATCTTGACTTTGCAACATTAACTAAAGAGATAAAGGGCAAACTCTGCACTAAGAACCCAGGGTTGTTGAAGGCAAGGCAAAACCCTTAAAACAACAATTAACCAATTAGTTTCCATCTCCCTAGGAGATGCAAACTCAAACGCTTATAGTAATCAGGAGGTCACATGAAGAGTCAAGTGCGTGTGAGCAGGATGCATGGGGATGAGGACTGGGATAGGAGCCACTGTGAATGCAGATCTCAGGCCCACGCAAACGCCGTGCCACTCTTCAGCACCCTCTGTGGATTGCCTTGCAGACCTCCCTGTACTGACTGTTCTTTTGTGATTTCTCCAAAGAAAAAGGCATACAGATTTTTCTATGAAATTGTTAGATTTTTTTGAAATTGAAAAATAAAACACAGCTTGATTTCTTTATTTATAGCAGCTTGATTCATAACCAAATAAATCTTTATTCATAGTTCCCAAAACTTGGAAGCAACCAAGATGTCCTTCAGCAGGAAGCCAGATATAGGATACCTATATCTGGTGGTACATCCAGGCAACAGAATATTATTCAGCATTCTATCAAGCCATGTAAAGATATGAAGGAAATTTAAATGCATATTACTAAGTGAAAGAAGCCAATTTTAAAACTCTAGGTACTGTAGAAATCCAACTCTGACTTCCTAGAAAAGGCAATGCATGGAGACAGTAAAAAGACCAGTGATTGCTAGGGGTTTGGGGGTGGAGAGGGATGAATAGACAGAGCACAGAGAATTTAAAGGGCAGTGAAACTATTCTGTATTGGTGGGTGCATGTCATTACATATTTGTTAAAACCCACAGAATATACAAAATCTAGAGCGAACCATAATGTCAACTATAGACTCTGGGTAATAATAATAACAAATGTATCCCTCTGGTGGAGGATATTGATAATGGGGGAGGTGGTGCATGTGTGGAGGCAGTAGGTATATGGGAAATCTCTGTACCTTCCTTTCAATTTTGCTGTGAACCTAAAACTGCTCTAAAACACAAAGTCTAGGCCAGTCACGGTGGCTCATGCCTGTAATCCCAGCACTTTGGGAGGCTGAAGCAAGTGGATCACCTGAGATCAGGAGTTCAAGACCAGCCTGGCCAATCTGGTGAAACTCTGTCTCTAGTAAAAATAGAAAACTTAGCTGGTGTGGTGCCAGGCACCTGTAATCCCAGCTACTTGGCGGCTGAGGCAGGAGAATCACTTGAACCCGGGAGGCGAAGGTTGCAGTGAGCCAAGATTGCGACAGAGCAAAACTCTGTCTCAAAAACAATAAAAGAAAATAAAAATAAAGTCTATTATTAAGAATTCATTAATTAATACAACACTTTTTATCAACACATATACACAAACACACATATACACACATTTGCAGTAAAAATTTCATTAGTGTACCACTGTTTTCAAAATCCAGGCAACTCAAGGGAAGTCACCAACCAAAGCCTTTGCTATGTCCTTTCCCCCAGCAACCTAATCACCTGCTTGTGGCTAGTACAGGAAATGCTGGGGATGTTCTGTGCAACTTAATATCTGCAAAATACTTATAATCCCCACACCACTAGACAGCATTTGTTTTGCATTATGAAATACTTCTATCTCAGTTTAAAAAATACTAGCACTTAAAGGTGTATTATGCCTTCAGCAGAAATAATTGTTAAGGTTTTTGGAATAGATCTTCATTTCTTTCTCATCTCCTGTGGTGTATAAAGTGTATGCCTGTAATCCCAGTACTTTGGGAGATCAAGGCGGTCAGATCACGAGGTCAGGAGATTGAGACCATCCTGGCTAACACGGTGAAACCCTGTCTCTACTAAAAATATGAAAAATTAGCCGGGTGGTGGGTGCCTGTAGTCCCACCTATAGGGAGGCTGAGGCAGAAGAATGGCAGGAACCCGGAAGGGGGAGCTTGAAGTGAGCCCAGATCGCGCCACTGCACTCCAACCTGGGTGACAAAGCGAGACTCCATCTCAAAAAATAGTAATAATAATGATAATGATAATACGTAGAGCACGCCCCTCAAAGAGCAATGAGTAAGCATTCGCCTTCATCTTCTATTTTTCATTTTACCTAGACAATCTTTCCTACTCTGAGGAAAACTGGAAAACCGCCTATTAGGATGTAGATCACTGTCCTCTGTGATCTACAAGTGAAGACAAGAGGTAGCGCACACACCACACTCACATAACAAGAGTAGGTAAACAGAATAAATTTTTGAAAAGGCAAAAATTCCTTTTTTTTTTTTTTGTATTTAGAGAGAGACAGAGAGAGAAAGAGAGAGAGAAACATTGTATAGATCAGCTGCCATTTAGCATATTGACCACCATGCCTTGTCCCGAGGGCCCAACTGGAGATTGTTGGCATCTCTCAAAGACGAAGTGAGAGAAATAATTGAGAGAAAAGCTGACTAAAGAAACTGAAATTGCTCCATGCCTCTTAGCTCTCTACCTGCTATGCCTAGAGGCCACTAGATGCCAAACATACTAGAACTTAAGTTTGGCCTTGAACAATTCCTTGCACTAGGTTATTTCTGTTATATTTTCATTCTGAATGCATGGTCTCCATAAACAAAATCGTGAAAAATTAATTATGCCATCTAATGTAAGAGTTATGTTGGGAACACAACCCGTTATCCATCATCTAATGCTCCCTGTAGAAAGATGTATATGAGATTTCTTTAAACTTCAAGATGTTTTCTTGCCCTTAGGAATTGGTCAAATCGTTCTTTTAATCATTGAGATCATTTCCTCCCCCGTTCCTTTGCCAACCCCTACTTCTTCCAGAAAGTAAAAGCCAAGAGCAAAGCTCTAACAGAAGTTATAGTTAGAAGAGATGGAAGCATGTTAATTTTTTTACCTCAAGGGATATGAAATTAGTGGTTATCTAAAATATCTAGAACTATACTTTGCATGAAATAATTTTAATAAATACTTGTTAAATTGAGCGGAATTTATTACTTTTCCAGGAATTACGAAATAAGCACTTAGGAATGAAAGTGCCACCATTTAAAATGAATTTAATTAAGGATAATTAATAACTTAATTCAAAGTTATAATGACATCGAGATGGATTAAGTGTCAAAGAGTGCTGATGATTTGTTTTTCCTGAATCTCAAAAAACTAATGTGCAATGAGCACCATTTTCTATACAGCGAATAAATGTAGACATTAATATTATTACATAAGTGAAAAATGGCTGATGTGTGTTCATGCTGGCTCTAAAATCATATTTTGACTTATTAAATGGAAATTTCTCTAGTTTTCCATTATAAATGGCTGTGTTACTTCCTATCATTTTGCCAAAATTTTATTCTGGGGTTGCAGTCTCATAAGAATCATAGAAGCACAGATCAAAAAAACAATTGGGATTTATCCACCCAGTAAGTCCAGTGTCAACATGCCTTTTAACAGGTGAAGCAATCAAGGACACATGGGCCAGTTGTCCTGGAGGCAACTCAATGCAGGTATACTGGCTAATTTGCCTTGCTATAGAGGAATGCCTGAGACTGGGCAATTTATTAAGAAAAGAGGTTTGCTTGACTGACAGATCTGCAGGCTATATGAGAAGCACAGTGCCAGCCTCTGCTTCTCCTGAGGGACTCAGGAAGTTTCCACTTATGGCAGAAGGTAAAGGGGCATGTCACATGGGAAGAGAAGGAGCAAGAGAGAGAGAAGAGGAAGTGCCAGACACCTTTAAACAAGGAGCTCTCCTGTGAACTGCCAGAGCTACAATTCACTCATACCATGGGGATGGCACCAAGCCATTCATGGGGAATCCGCCCAACCCCCATGACCCAAACACCTTCCATTAGGCCCACCTCCGACATTGGGGATCACATTTCAAAATGAGATTTGACGGAAACAACAGCAAAACTATATCAACAGGTTTATTCCTGAGTCATCCTACAAATGCTCTTTCTGTTGCTCCACAAAGTAATCACCCAAGGAGAAATCAAATGGATAATGAGAACCAAAAGAATCTCGGTGAAATATATGTGATAAAGGTAGATATAATCAGAGCTGGATGACTGAGGACAAGATCTTTCTCTGTCTTACTTATATTCACAATGAGGGCATGCGACTACAGTTATGCAGGACACAGTTCATGTTTGAGCATCAACCCTGACAGATTTTACATAAGACCTGCACTGTGAAGACTTAGCCAGGAGGGGAAGGAGCGCTCTGACTGATTATCGATGTCTCTCATGTATTGTTGCCCTAACTAGAATAGCCTCAAGGTGTCTTCCATATCCAGTACTCCACTGGCCAAGAAACATACAATTTTGACACAGCTTCAACAGGATGCAATGTGATATGGACTCCTATCGTTTCATTTAGCATTCCCCTCCCTCCTCAGTCTTTTTGCTCATTTCCTAGTCTCCTTTAAATGATTTTTTAACTATATATTTTTTTCTCCCATTCCATTATGACTTTCAGAAATTTCATTCTCCCCACCATAACTCCTATGAAAACTACTTAATTCTACTCTCTGTTCAAGCCTGAGCATCTGTTCATTTCAGATTTCCTAGTCTGAAATTTCATTACCCTGTTTCCCCAGGGTACCCTGTTGCCCCATGTCATTTCCTGCTGGACTAGGGCCACTTTAATGTCTCATTATACACACAGACACACACTCTCACACACACAGCAACACTTAGAAAAAAATGGAAATTATAGAAAGTATAAGGAAAATAAAAAATAATCCATACATCTAGCTGTAAGGTAGTTTTTAATGTTAAATAAAATTGTAATCATGCTTTATATACTATCCTTCCATTCTCCCCAGCCACACTCTTTTCTCTTTTTAACATTACATGATGAAGCACACCTGAAAAATCAACCCTTTGGAGAAAGGGCTGACCACGAGATTCACAGAACTTGTTTGTCCTTAGTTAAATTTCTTAAACATGCTAAATCTTCATTTTTCTATCTGTATATAACCAAATAGTGAGAATAAAATATTGGATATGAAAGACTGCTAACTTTCCCAAAATGATCACGAAACCAAAAATGTATAAAATGTATCCATCAAAATCTACAACTCGGTACCATCAAAGACACAAAAATAAAGTCTACAAAAACAACATACTGCCACATACACAACACGTAACAAAGTTATAATACCTGGAAAACATAAATAACTCCAACATATACATAAGACTATGGGAAAAAATCTAAGAGCAAAATGAATAAATGTCATGAACAGGCATTTGATGAAGAAAAACAAGTTTCTAAGTAATGTATGAAAAGATTTGAAGTTCAAACCATGCAAATCAAAACAACAGTTTATATCGCTAAGCATCAAATAGTGACATTTAAATTCACTCATCGATTCAACAGATAATGATCAAAGGCCAACTCTATGCCAAGTATGATGCTGAGAACAAAAAAGTGATGGAGACCCACCACTTTTGAGGATTTGGGAAGGAGAATTTCATATACTGCTGGCAAAAGAGGTTTGATAAAGTCATATTGGAGGACAATGTGGCTGAATATATGAACATTTTAAATCATTTTTGGTTTCTGATGTGGGAGGGGACAGGGTCTAGCTCTGTCTCCCAGGCTGGAGTACAATGACAGGATTGCAGCTTGCTGCAGCCTCCAATTCCTGGGCTCAAGAGATCCTCCTGCTTCAACCTCCGAAGTAGCTAGGACTACAAGCACACGCTACTGTGCCCAGCTGGCCTTTTTTAAAAACTTTATTTGTAGAGAGGAGGTTTCACTGTGTACCTCAGGCTGGTCTCAAACTCCTGGGCCTCAAGAGCTCCTCCTACCTGGGCCTCCCAAAGTGTTTATAACAATTACTCCAAGACACTCTTATCTTTTGTCTAGCCTGCTACAGTAGCCTCTCCAACGAGATTTCTGCTTCCAATACTGCTGTGCTATAGTCTATTTTTTTCAAAAAAACAACTACAATTGTATTTTAAATATAAATCTGATCATGTCGTGTTTCTGTTCAAAACAATCCAGTGAATTCTCATCATTCTTAGAGTAAAATCCAATGTTCTACTATCCCACCCTCCTCTCCACTGGTATTTCCTACTAGCCTTTGATTACATCTCCACTGGGATCCCCAACCCTCTTCCACTGCCCATTGCACTCCAGTCACTCATCCCCTGAACACAGCAAGGACGATTCTGCCTTAGAGCCTCACGTGGAACACCCCACCCCAGAAATTCAGATTCTTTCATTATATCCAGACCTCTGTCAAATCTGTTCACATTGACCATCTCTGAGCACCCTAACTGATAGCAGCCATGTTGTCTTTCATTCCCAAACCCTGATGGGTTTTTTTTTTTTTCCAGAGAACTTATCACTATTTGATGCTATGCTGCTGTATCTCTTTGTTTTCATATTTTACATACCCACATACTCACAAAAATATGCTCTTGTTTACTTATTGATTGTCTGGTTTTGCCACTGGTATTTAAGCTACAAAAATACAGGAATTTGGTTTAATTCGTTCAGGACTAAATCTCTGATTCTAAAACCATGCCTGACATAGGAGCAAATGTTCCATAAAATTTGTTGCATGTATGAATGAAGTAATGAATAAATTTCAAGTACATATACTATTTAAATCAACAATTACAATACTAGGAAACTATTGTAAAGAAATTACATTTGAGCAATATTTGCAGATTATAGCGTTCTAAGTAATAGTGAAAAATGAGGACAAATCTATTTGTCTACCAGTATGGAAGACACCAGATAAATTATAGCACATCCATATTATATAATATAAATGGTACCATAAAAATGGAAAAAAAGAGAATGAGGTAGACCTATATGATCTAATAAGGAAAGAGCACCAAGTCATTGTCAAGTGAGACAAAAATGTAGGTCACTGGCACAGATATCATTTTGAAAATCTGATAATGGATAAAAAGTGCCATATTTTATATACAGAATGTCAAAATAACACTGTATACAAAAGAAGCCAGCAAGAACATCTCACAGAATTTGTGACAGATGTTGCATTTCTATAACCTGATTAATGCCCTGACAGACCTGTGAGTGTGATCAAATGACAGCAGTCCTTCCTTACTGTGTCATTTTCTGGCTGCCCAGATCTCATGCATCTCAAAAGTGAAAATTTTCTAATATTTTCAGGTAGTCTGCTCCAGGGTTTATCTTAAGAAGTAGTGAAACTGTCCTTTATTTTGTTGTCACTTGTACATGTTATCCATTGTTCTATCATTTTTCAACTTAGGAAAAACAAAATTTCACATAAGGGATCACATCCCTTATTATTATTATTTTTTTACTCCTTTCTGGTTTTACAAAAATATGTTTACAAAAGAGGCCCAGTGTGGTGGCTCACGCCTGCAACTCCAACACTTTGGGAGGCCAAAGTGGGTGAATCTCTTGAGACCAGGAGTTCAAGACCAGCCTGGGAAAGATAGTGAGATCCTATCCCTACAACACAATTAAAAAATTAACTGGTCACTGGTCACTGTGGTGTGCGCCTGTAGTCCCAGCTACTCAGAAAGCTGAGGAGGAAGGCTCACTTGAACCCAGGAGCTGGAGACTGCAGTGAGCCATAATTGTGCCACCGCACTCCAGCTTGGGCCATGGAGCAAGACCCTGTCTGTCAAAAAATAATAATATAAAATAAAAATATAAAAAATGTGTTTATAATAAACAAATGGGAAAAGACATAAAATCCTGAAGCCAAAAAAAGTCATCTATAATCCCAACCCTAAGAGAAAACCACTATTAAAATTCTTGTGTATGTATTTTCATCAAATTTTCAAAGTGTAGATACCAACGTACTCTCCTGTGTATTTGGAGCACGCTCTGTAAGCAGAGCAAATATTTATTTCAACAAAGTCCTATAAGCACTTTCTCCAAACATTAAATATATATGAAAACAAATTTTATCCTGCTACTTGCATTCTGTTCTAGTTTATGTATACAATATTTATCCAATCAATCACTCATTATATTCAATAGTAAATATGAGGCTTCTAACATTTACTGGTTACTGAAGTAGATGCGAACCATCTAGCTACGGTCTCTCCCGTTAAGTCAGGAAAGAAAGATGCTGAACAAGCAGTTATCCCAAAGGCAACCCTCTTCTTCCAGTGACTTAAAATCACACTTCATGTTACTCTTTCTTCATACCTTGAATCCAGTCTTTCAGAAAGTCCTGGCACTATTTGCTCTATATTCAAAATATAACCATATATTTTTAGGTGAGAAAAGTAAGCAAGCACAGTACAGTTTATATTATATGCAAACATGTTTGGGCAAGAAAGGGAGATGAAAGTTAGCATAACCCATTTTATGCCTTCCTTTATTCACATACACATACACATACCCCACAGGAGCAGACATATACATATAAAGAACCATTGGAAGAACACATAGGTAATTAATAAAATGGGATTCAGAAGGACTGGACTGTGTGTACACACTTTTAAAATAATTTTGATTTTTGAATCATGTAAACATATTGCTTATTAAACATAAAATTAAGATATTCAAACAATATAAAGTTTTCAAGTATATCAACCAAACCCCTCCCTGCTACCTCCACCCTTACTACAACAGCTCACATTCCCAACATCTTTTTCCTTTATTATTACAACAGCCTCTTAAATAATCTCCTTGGCTCCGCAGTGTCCCTTCAGCCAATTCTTGACACAGTGTCCAGCTGATTATGTTGAAATGCAAGTAAAATAATGTTGTTTCATCAACCAAGCCCCCCAACAGCTTCCCACCCCCTTCTGAGTAAAAAGCCTGCATCCTCACAATGGCCTATGGGGTTCCTTTCATTCTTTGCAACCTTGTCTCCTGCTATTCTGCCATTGGTTCTCTTTGCTCAACAATAGCGTCCCTTTTGCTGTTATTCAAACACATCCAGCATGCTCTCGCCTCAAGGCTTCCATTGCGCCCTTCCTCTGCCTAGAATGCCCTTCTCTCTGACATCAGCAGGTTTCTCTCCCTCATATCAGGGAAGCTTTGAATCACTTGTCACTTTATCACTAACCCTTCCCTAACACCCTATTTAAAATCACACTGTCCCTTCCTCCACCTATCTCTGGCATTATCCCCATCCTTGATCAGCATTTCTCAATGGCACTCCTCACCATCTGAAGCAGAACATGTTTTACTTATTATTTTTTCATTGAATCATTTGTTTCTCCAGTATGACGAGAATTTTCCTCTGTTTGTCACTGCTAGATCTCCTGTGTCTTCATGGGTACCCGACACACACAGTAGGCACTTACTGGATATTTAGTTATTGAATAAATGAATGATAAAAATTAACATAAATTTGTGGAGACTTAAAAACTAAGTTTACAGGGTACTATGGGGGCAGAGTATAAAAATCAAGTAGCCAATCCTCTATTGGTGGACATTACATTTATTAAAGATATTTCACCATTACAAATAATTATGTAGTAAAAATAACTGTATACATGTCCAATTATTTTTTAGAACAATCTTACAAAGGTAAATAACTGGGTAAGTTTAGACATAATACTGACTTGCGACATATTGCAAAATTGCCAATAAGGAAAGTTGTGCCTTTTTCATTAAATAAACAATGGGAGTTACAGTGTAAAAATATATTTGATAGGCAAAATATTGTTTTAATCTGTGTAACTTTGAACACCAAAAAGATTGAAATGTTTTTAAATGTTTCTTGGTAGTTTTTATTTCTTCTTTTGTGACCTGCCTAGTCATATCCTTTGTTGGTTTTTTTCCTATCATTTATCTTTTTCTTACTAAACTATGAACTTTTATTTACCTAATATACTTATTCTGTAATTAATATGTCACTACTATTTTTCCAGTTTGTCACTTAAATTTAATTGCATTTATCTTCATCTGACACACTAACATTTAACATTTTTAAATTAAATTTATCAATATTTTCTGTTACAGTTTTTGACTTTGCTGCAATGACTAAAAAGGATTCACCCCCTCAAGGAAAGATAAAATTTACTCATATTTTCCTCAAGCTTTATTTTTTGACATTACAAGTTTAACTTAAGCCAGATAAAATAGCAAAACCCCTTAAATATCTTCTTTCCCTCCTCTTTTCTCCCTCCTTTCTTAAAAGGATGGGATTCTTTTTTGCATGAACTCAATTGACTCATTCACTCTGGTACCCATGAAAGGCCCCCTCAGTGTGGAAAAAGTAACTTCAGAGGTGAGAAGCAGCAGCTAGGAGGGGAGATAGGGAGGTCACTCTGGGTCCCATCAGTCAAGCTTCCCGGCTTAGCAAGGAATTTAAAAGCAGCTGTTTTAAGTTGGACTTCAGCTAAACCCATGTGCTTATCTCTTGATTTGACCAACATATTTCTTGACACATGTAAAGCATGTGTAAGATCTACGATCTGTTATTTTCTTGGATGATGAGGATTTTTGCAGATGGTGTTTAATCAAATATATTCACTCAGTAGAAAAATCTCTGAAGCCTCACATGGTTTTCCTGGATATTGACAGACTATTAATAAGAGAGGCAAATCCTCTCTGTCACTGCACCAACACTTCACAGGAAAAAAAGCAGGTGAAGTTTCTGTTTCTTGTGAAAAACAAGCTATGCTAACCATTCCATTTTTATTCTTAGTTTGTACCAATTAATTTACCAGAGCAGTTTTCTAAAAACTTGTTTCAATATGAAACTTCTCTATCTATCACTATTAGATGATTTTTGATATAGGTTTTATACGTTTTCTACAATCCAGACTCCGTTTTTTTTGTTTTGTTTTGTTTTCTTTGTGTGAACGCCTTCAAAAATAAATATGAACTCAATTACCAATTTTTAAATGAGTGACATAAGCTCAGATAGATCCTGGTTTGGAGTTGACAGACATGAGTCTGAATCTTGTCCTCACCTGTATGACTTTGGGTATTAGTATTTAAATTCTCTAAGCCTCATTTTTCTCACTTATTCAAAAGGAGCTGACACACTATACCTCACATGGCTGTTGGAAAGTTAAATATGCTCATGTGTGCCAGGTACCTCACCCATTGTAAGAAGAGATGTGTAAGAAAACTTCCTGGTCTGGAAACCAGGTACCAAAGTCTTGACATCAGTACCTATTATTTCACTGTGTCACGCTTTGCCTGTTTTCGTGTATCTGGATACCTCGTGCATGCAGTTCTCTGAGGTCCAGCTGTTTTGCCAACGTTAGATAAAGTCAAGTTCTAACAAACTCCAACGCAACCTGACCCCTATCCAATCCATCTACACCCTAGTAGGCCTGCACAGCCATCTAAGCTGCTATTTAATGACATGCTCTGTGGTTCTGAAGACAGTAACAAGAGGAATGGGTTTCTCTCTGGGCATGGGAAATCATTCCAGGATCATAAATTTTCTGGAGCAATTTGTGTCTCTACTTACAGTATTCAAAAGCTCTAATCCAATTAAACTCTTCTGTGGACATACTGTCACTCAAATATAATTCTTGTTTTGGTGGTTGACTTATTTCAAATATTTGCAAGATTCCACTGTGACTCAGTGAAAGCAGTACTCAATGTCATTATATTTTCATAGCATCCAGAGTGATTTTTAAATACACAAATATGATTATTTCATTCCATATTTTATGATCTGAGGATAAAGAACAAAATATGTTAGTGACTAACAAGCCCAGCTTGACCTGGCTTGGCCACTTGAATGACCTCATTTCTTCCCACTGTCTCTCTGCATTCCTGGAACACTCTACCCCCTTCCCTGCCCGCTCCCTCTGGTGTCACCTCTTTCATCTAAGCAATTCATTTTCATCCTTTACATCTCAATTCTAACATTACACCTTAAGCAAGCGTTCATTGAAACCCCTATTTATATGTTCTCACAGCACCCTGTGCTTCTTCATAACAGCAGTATCACAGCTTACCTTATACATTTATTTGTGGTTTCATGTGATTAGTAAATTTCTCAACTAAGCTGTATGCTTCTCGAGCGCAGCAAATGTCTAGTTTGCACATCAGTACCTAATACAGAGCCTATCATATAGTATGCGCTTGATACATTTTATTGAATAAAGGAGGGAATTAATGAATTTTTTAAAAAGTAAACATTTATAACCTTTTGTTACGCATTTTTTTCTTTTTCTTTTCTTTTTTTTTTTTTTTTTTTTTTGAGAGGGAGTCTCGCTCTGTCACCCAGGCTGGAGTGAAGTGGCGTGATCTCCCCTCACTGCAAGCTCCGCCCCCCGGGTTCACGCCATTCTCCTGCCTCAGCCTCCCGCGTAGCTGGGACTACAGGCGCCCACCATCGCGCCCGGCTAGTTTTTTGTATTTTTAGTAGAGACGGGGTTTCACCGTGACAGCCAGGATGGTCGTTACGCATTTTTAAAAGAATGTGGATGCTACTGTCATCAGGCTTCTGCATCATGCACAGTGGCCTTAGAAATAAAGTGAGACACTAAATACTAACTGTTAAAAGGCATTCTAAACAGTTATGTTCTGCTGTTAGCTGCAGTAGTTGTTCCTGTCATTCCCTCAAAGCTATAAAAAGGAAGGATGGTTTCTCCTTATTACATTAGTCCTGAAATCCCAGTATTTATAAACTATAATACTATTGTTCTACACTCACCCACTCAACTATTCTTTGATGCAGGAAACACTTGTCAGTTGTACACTGTTCAGGAAGATCATTACTTAAAGGTGGTTTGAGGAAGAATGTAAGTCAGAAGGAAAAAGAGGAATATGCTTTGTTGTGATGAATACTGATATAAATTGCTACAAAAATAAAAATTATGAATTTGATTTTTGTTTAGACTGAAAAGCAAATGCCTATATCCATGAGGGCCATGCCATATGTCAAGTGAAACTCGCAAAGTGCTATTCAAAGGAAATGACAAAGATTGCTTTGAGAGCATTAGGATAATAAAGCAAGCTTTTTTGAGTGGCTCTCTTCCACTACTCTGTGTCAAAAAAAAAACTGTCTGAGGTCTAACAGTTCTGATTTGGTGGTTCCTCTCTGAAAAACACAATAGCAACCACTGGTGCTGTTAGCAAGAGTGCAAACAGACAGGCCAGGCATGGTGGCTCATCATGCCT
>NW_012105120.1:2117747-2120327 GCF_000951045.1 Mandrillus leucophaeus
TGCTCCACTGTTTGGGGGTTTGTTATACTTGCCATGTTTTAAAAAAATTTAAAATTGAGAAAATTCAACAGAATATAGTGAGAAATAAAATTTGTGGTTATGTTCTATAAAGCCTCTTACTTTGTATATTTAGGATTTAATAGCTAAAAGTAGAAGGGCATTCTTGGGAGGAGTTACTCAAGTTATTTATATATGTTGATTCACACAACATATATAAATATGAAAATTGTCTTGGTGAGTCTATGGACAAGGGGATCTACAAATTGGATCTAAAGAATTCTGACAGCCAATATGGTAGGATTCATTAATCATGACTCAAAAAAAAAAAAAAAAGAATACGTCTCAGTACCATGGGTGGTGAACTAGCTGGTGCCTTCTCAGGCCATTGATATGGCTGACCCCAATGTTCACTGGTCCTAAGAACATTATATTCACTGGTGTAAAGAGAATAGAAACATAAATGTTGCATTGACTTGCTTCAGGTCTTCGTGAAGTGAATCACTCAGGTGAGTACTGAGCAGACATGGATCTTATAGAAGTTTGAATATTGTGTGCTTGTAGGATCTCTGATAGTCCACAAAGCTTAGTATGCATGCTCCAGGCTCCAGGAAGCACACACTGCAGGGGCCCCCAAATGGGATATCAGGATGAGGGTCCCTTGCCTCTGCCTTCCCTGTATCAGTTAACCATAAGTAAAGCAGAAAAGCACATAACAGTAAGAAATAACTTAACTAGATTGCAAATCCTATAGGCATGTCTACAAATTTACTGATAGACAGAGTGTACATTTACATGAAATATGTACACATATGTACATTGAAAAGGTAATTTATTCATATATAATATATGAAAATTAATACATATGAACAAATGTGTAGCTATATATTTATATTCTTCATTAATTAAATCATAAACACATTCCTATACTAAGAATATTTCCAAGATGAGTGAACAAGACAATATTTGTTTTATATGGTAGTTATTTTTAGATTTTAGGCAAAATATAAGAAACTAAAAATTAATATCCTCATTAACTTGTAAAAGACATGGTTAAATTAAAAATGAAATGAAATACTTACATTTTAGTTCACGTTCATTTCTTCTAATGATTATAATGTTAAAATGATAGGTTTTTTTAAAGTAACGATTAAGACAATAATAAAAATGATGATAGCAATGGAAAACAGGCCTTTGCAAAGTTTGTAAATTGAAATGTGAGTTTTGTTCCTGACATAAAAATCAGATTACAGAGCAATTTGATTTATAATTTTTAACTACACAAAGAGTTGGGATATACAAATTCTTGAACAGATAATCAGAGACTTTGGATTTGTGGGGGGATCTTATCATTGCATCTAAAAACCCAACTAGGGATGAATCTGTTGAGCAAAATTTCTAAAATGTTCCTCCTCCTGCAAGGGTACATCTAGAGAAACAGAACACACTATGTCCTTTTTTATTTTCTAACTAGATCTTTTAATTATTAAAAAGGTTTTTCTTTATGTACTCTCTACTGATAACCCCAATGCGCTAGTCTAGAATATTCTTCCCCATTCTGTCAGTAATTCAGCATTTTTTTTAACATGTACTATGTGCCAGGGACTGGAGTCCAACACAATTAATTGAATTACTGTGTCACATTAAGAAGGCAGATAGTGAATCCTTCCCAGTGGCACAAACTGACACAATGTATATATCTTTCACTATGTGTATTCTCATTCTACAAATGTTTGCTACAATGATACGCAATACTTTTTACCTAAAAGTTATTATCAAACTCTAAACCCCACTCCGTTTATACGCATCAGTGAAAATGTTTAATTGCAGGCAAGACTTGGTGAGAGGAAGCAGAGTGTGCTGCAATTGTCTATGTGTTTTTATTCTAATAACAAGTATCTCCTTCTTGTGCTTTCTACTAATAGATGGATTTTTTCACCATCACTATCAACTCCCCTCACAGTTTAAAGTAAATATGTCTCCTACGGAAGTCGAAATGCCTTTCGAAGAAAGTCAGTGAATTTCAAAGGCCTTGAAAATCCAAAGAAAAGTTGGAATGATGAAGTGCATTGAGATAGATGTTAGTTATGAAATGAAAATTTAATTTGTCTCTGATACTGCTCAGCTTCTGTACACAAAGATTTCAAAGAACAAGTTTAAGTGTTAAATAACAGGGCAATGGATGTGTGAAATTCTTTATGTGTGCACGAAGTGTTCTTATGTGGGTATTTAAGAGTATTTTAACGTATTGAGGACTTTGGTTGGAGTTTTTGAATAATTCTTCTTCCCTTTAAAATACAGAGATAGAGGTTCTTGCTAACTCCAAATTCACTATCAGCAAACTTTCAGGAGAGGACAACCTTCAGCTAAAGGGGATGTCTAAATTCCAGGTGGAGGCTGGGGGCTGCCCCTTCCGTCAGCACTTTCCAGAACTTCAGGAACTTTTGGGGCATTCACTTGGCTCAGATTTATCTTGTAGTACTTAAATGCTCATAAGTGTGCATCAGGCCATCTCATCTTCATGCATTACTCCTTGAACGTCCGTCTATGGCTTTACATTTATCCATCAATGATTATATTTAA
>NW_012105120.1:2120377-2120901 GCF_000951045.1 Mandrillus leucophaeus
TTTGGTGGTTCCTCTCTGAAAAACACAATAGCAACCACTGGTGCTGTTAGCAAGAGTGCAAACAGACAGGCCAGGCATGGTGGCTCATCATGCCTGTAATCCCAGCACTTTGGGAGGCCAAGGCGGGCGGATCACCTGAGGTCAGCAGTTTGAGACCAGCCTGGCCAATATGGCAAAACCCTGTCTCCACTAATATAAAAATTACCCAGGCATCGTGGCAGGAACCTGTAATCCCAGCTACTTGGGAGGCTGAGGCAGGAGAATGGCTTGAATCCAGGAGGAGGAGGTTGCAGTGGCTGAGATTGTGCCTGGGGGATAGAGGAGACTGTCTCCAAAACAAGCGAAGGAACCACAACAACAAACAGCAAATGGGGAACAAAAGTAGTGTGGGAAAATTTCTTTAAAATAATTAACATAAGGCCCGGCGCTGTGGCTCATGCCTGTAATCCCAGCACTTTGGGAGGCTGAGGCGGGTGGATCATGAGGTCAGGAGATCGAGACCATCCTGGCTAACACGGTGAAAC
>NW_012105120.1:2124026-2197760 GCF_000951045.1 Mandrillus leucophaeus
CATCACTATCAACTCCCCTCACAGTTTAAAGTAAATATGTCTCCTACGGAAGTCGAAATGCCTTTCGAAGAAAGTCAGTGAATTTCAAAGGCCTTGAAAATCCAAAGAAAAGTTGGAATGATGAAGTGCATTGAGATAGATGTTAGTTATGAAATGAAAATTTAATTTGTCTCTGATACTGCTCAGCTTCTGCACACAAAGATTTCAAAGAACAAGTTTAAGTGTTAAATAACAGGGCAATGGATGTGTGAAATTCTTTATGTGTGCACGAAGTGTTCTTATATGGGTATTTAAGAGTATTTTAACGTATTGAGGACTTTGGTTGGAGTTTTTGAATAATTCTTTTTCCCTTTAAAATACAGAGATAAAGGTTCTTGCTAACTCCAAATTCACTATCAGCAAACTTTCAGGAGAGGACAACCTTCAGCTAAAGGGGATGTCTAAATTCCAGGTAGAGGCTGGGGGCCGCCCCTTCCGTCAGCACTTTCCAGAACTTCAGGAACTTTTGGGGCATTCACTTGGCTCAGATTTATCTTGTAGTACTTAAATGCTCATAAGTGTGCATCAGGCCATCTCATCTTCATGCATTACTCCTTGAACGTCCGTCTATGGCTTTACATTTATCCATCAATGACTATATTTAATTTAGTTAGCTACTCAAATCTATTGACATTTTGATGCTTTTTTCTTCATTGCATATAGGTCATTTTTCCACCATCTCCTAGGCTTCATGCTCTCTTTATATTTGTTCAGCAAATGATTATTTAAAATGTCTATTCAATAATAATTAGTGAATGGGATTTTTATTGTGTTTTATAATAAATATTTTATATGTATTTGATATTTCATGAGAAAATGATTACTTTTAGTTAATATATTTCACTTAAATGGATCTCCATGAGAGCCCTGTAAATGGACTAGGCAAATCTCCATGGTACTAAAATGATCCTGTCTTAGGTGAATTTCCTGTGATCTCAGGACTATAAGCTATGCAAGATGGGACCATAGAGTTATTTTGACTCTTGGTCTAATGATCTTTCCTGAAATCCGTTCCTTAATTCACTGATACAACTCTAAACCAGAACATGTCAATGTTGTTTCCCTATCTTTAAAAGACTGTTTGGGAAAAATTATGTTTCGTGTTGACATGAGGTACAATGTCACTGTCACCATGACAAAAAATACAAGACTAGATCATGATAAGAGGCAGAAGATTCCTTTCAGAAATCTAGATCAGTCATTCATCAGGCCAGTAAACCCTATCTACAACTAAAATCTTTTTGAGATTCTTCATTCTCCCAGCTATGTTGTTATAAAATGGAAATAAAATTTCCATGATGTAAGCCAGTAGGCAAATCACACTTGATAGATCAAACAGAGGTGGGAGGGACTTACTCTCTCTTTGAATACATCATTTTTCTTTCTTTAGTTCCCAATTTAATTTCTTTCTTTAGTTTATTTCTTTAGTTCTTTAATTCTTTCTTCAGTTATTTAGTTCCTTTCTGTAGTTCTTTAGTTCCTTTCTTTAGTTTAGCTTCTTTCTTTAGTTTCCTTGGTTTTCTTTCTTTAGTTACCAAATATTAGCTTCTATACTTACCTCTACCAATAATGCTATACCAAGACACAAGGGCTGATGAATTTATGAAGGGCACTGATTGACTATCCTTAGAAAGCAACATTTCATCTGACAAAAAAAAAAAAAAAATCTTTTCCTGCCTCTACACAATATATTGATTGTCTCTATACAAACAGAGCAGAGATAATCAGTAGAACAGTACAGTTACGTTAAAAATATGTTTATAGTTTTTCATCTCATGTTTCTTCCAATTACTTTTGGTCTGCTATCATGAGCTAAGATATTTGTAATACTTCTATTTCTTTTTTTTTCCACATGTGTGTCTTGGTATAAAATAAATAAAAAAAACAGAAACTTGTGACTGTAAAATGATGATAAACCTAAAATGCATTTCCAGTGATAGTTAGCGACATAAAAATGAGAAAGCAGCCATGAATACTTTCATCAAAAGAATCGTAAGTGTAGAACCACAGAAGAACTGAATTGTTTGAGGTGGAAGGGACTTCTGGGATTAGCCAGGCGTTCCATTCTATCACTGAAGACGACACCACAATGTTGAGTGAGTGCCTTGCCTCGAGACACGCAAGTCCTTGGCTGAGGTATTGTTATGTACCCTCTCACTAATGGGGTATCAAGTTGGTGGGGTGGGGGTCAGATTATGGCTGCTTAGAACAGCAGAATGGCAGTATTAGTCCTCAAATGAGTGAGCTGCAAGCAAATGGCCAAACCACTCTAGAAACACAGATTCAGTAGCTCCAGCAGTAGGTACGCTCTCAATACACAGCAAGGAAAAAGACCAGTCATTTTCCTAAGAGTGGATTCAGCACATTTTTGTTTCTCTTCAGCACCTTCCCTTCATTTTTGGCTTCCCTTCCACATTTTGATGATGGTATTTTTCCCCAGGAGCACCATCAAAAGACAGCATAGCCTCTCCATGTCATGCCCCTATATTCTGCTCCACTTCACTGCCTGGGAGCCACGTTTCCCTCAGCTAGGTTGAGTCTCCCTCTGTCCCCAGGCCGGACTGCAGTAGCGTGACCTTGGCTCACTGCAACCTCCGCCTTCTGGGTTCAAGCAATTTCTCCTGCCTCAGCCTCCCGAGTAGCTGGGACTACAGGAGTACGCCACCACGCCCGGTTAATTTTTGTATTTTCAGTAGAGATGGGGTTTCACCATGTTGGCCAGGCTGCTCTTGAACACCTAACCTCAGGTGATCCACCTGCCTTGACCTCCCAAAGTGCTGGGATTGCAGGTGTGAGCCACCATGCCTGGCCCGCCTTAATTCTTAGAACTTCTTTTTGTTGATTCTCCCAGAAACCCAATCTGCTCCCCACTGGCATCCAGAGGAGACTGAAGACCCTGGCAGATAATAAAGAAATGAGCTGTGCTGAGCTCTCAGGGATCTTGGACCTCTTCAAGGGAAAGAACACTCTAGAGATACAAGCAGGGCTTTGTTTCCTGGGCTGCTTGGATCACCCCCAGTTCTGCTGACACATTGTGCCCAGTGTCCAGACTGCATGATACCTGGCAGCAGCTGCAACCCAAAGCTATCTTTGGATAGCTATTCTTTGGTCATCAAAAGCAAAGAAAAGGAAAGACCAATATAGATTTGCACCATGCAGTTCACTGACTAATTTCTATATATAATTGCTTTTAAATTTTTGTAAATCAACTGGTACAGTATCATTATCCTTGTAAGAGATGTGTGTGTGTGTGTGTGTGTGTGTGTGTGTGTCAGAGAGAGAGAGAGACAGAGAGACAGAGAGAGACAGAGAGAGAAAGGGAGACCGACAGAAAGAAGTGAACAGAAAGAAAGGAGGGAGAAAGAGAGAAAAAGGGTGAGAAAGGGAAGAGAGCAGTTATGGAGAGAAGGCCTAACCCAGAAATGGGAGAAGGTGGGGAAAAAGGAAACCCAAGTAAAGACCTAAAAGCAGTACGACCCCATCATGATACCCAACATTCTCTGAGCTCACTCCACACACACATGGAAGTGGATTTTTAAAACAAAACTGGTAGAAAGGCCGAGTTTCTTATTCTGATAGATATGGGTTGAAGGGCACCAGTGACCACAGCACAGGAGCTGGAGGTAGAGGGGACCAGGAGAACATCCAAGGTGGAAACTCTGTAAAAGCCTTGGGGAGGGTTTTAAATTTCACAGACCTGAGAATTGGAAGAAAAATACAAATTCAACTAGATCTCCAAGGAGTAAACGTGAGTCGCGCTACCTGTTTTAAAATTATGGTTGTTTTCTTCTTCTTTTTTTTTTCGGAGACAGAATCTTGCTCTGTCACCCAGGCTGGAGTGCAGTGGCGCAATCTTGGCTCACCGCAACCTCCACCTCCCGAGCTGAAACGATTCTTCTGCCTCAGCCTCCCAAGTAGCTGGGATTACGGCACCTGCCACCATGCCTGGGTAATTTTTGTATTTTTAATAGAAACGGGGTTTCACCATATTGGCTAGGCTGGTCTTGAACTCCTGACCTCATGATCCGCCCGCCTCTGCCTCCCAAAGTGCTGGCATTACAGACGTGAGCCACCAAAGATGATTACATACCTATGTACACAGAAACCAAAGCAAAACAATACAACTTGGTTGTTCAAAAAACATATGGAGCGATTTCGAGATTACAAACATAAGAAGTGGCAGTGGTGGGCCTGGGAGCCAGACAGGCCTGACCTCAAAGGCTGAAATCCTTCCTCTCACAAGTATCACATGAACTGGCATGAATGAGACAATCAGAGTCAGGAAGAGCCAACTGCACCAACCAGCCCAGTCCAGGCTTCTTAGTTACTGGGAGAAGGAGGTTGAGCAGAGGCAATATGCAGGTCTTCCCACCTTCTACTGGCCACAGGTAGGTCAGCACAGGCATCTTCCAACCCGAGAGCCACCAATAATTCCTCTAACAAAGAACAAGGTGAATTATCCATACAGACACCAGGAAACCCAGGTGGACAATATTTGTATTAGAAATTACTGTACTCACTTATGCTAGAATAAATATTCACAAGGCTAAAACAAAAACAAGATTGCTAGTCAGATGATATTCAATAAAAATTAAAGCACATTCTTGAAATCATTATTTACAACACCACTTAAAACGTTCCCTATTGCATCTTTGATCTATGCATAACCACCAAAATTACTACTCTTAGGGAGAAGAGAACTGTCAAAAAATTTAAAATCATTGCAGTTCAGGTTGGAAGGATTCATGGTAGAAGATAGCACCCCTTAGCACTTTATGGCACACAGTAAGAAATATTTCAGTTTAAGCAAGTCTTTTTTCTGTAATTCTCTATCCTCCTCTCATGCTTTAAACATTCATGCATGCCATGTATTGTGTACCTACATTGTGCTTGTCCTTATTAATCGTTGTGAAGACAACAAAGGAAATGCTCATGCCTTCATATAAGGAGATACAGACACATAGGTGACTACTATGGCAACAGACTGTGAGAAATGGCTTTGTAGACAATATGAGTAATAATTACCCCTTATGAAATTCCTGTGTGTGGGGGGTCAGATACTGTGCCAATCTTAATTGCATCCTTCACAGCAATCAAGGTCTTTATTATTGCACCCATTTTCAAAGGAGGAAACAGAAGTTTAGAGCAGTTGATATCCTTGGCATCCAGGGCCATGCAAGTGGCAGAGGTGGGTTTGCCTGTGTCCAATGCCCATGATTTCTATACTACGTTACAACATATTCAAATACATATGGCTGATCATCAAGGGAAGATATCAGAAGCCACTGGTGGTACCTAGGACATGAAGGTGTCCTTGTAGATTGGCTTTAAGATATGTAGGCAGAAGGGTCTCCCAGGGGAGCGGGGAGAATGAACAAAGCCACAAATGTGGAAAACAAAGCATCCATCCTGGTGTAGGATGGACTGATTAGGTGGACTGGGGATGGGAAGACCAGATGAGAGGCACTGACATAGCACTCATCATCAGTAACAATGATTTGAATTGGGATGAGAAGTAAAATTGGGAATGGAAATAAGAGGATGGAGAATATTGTCACTTTGTTATTCAACAGATACATAGTTAAAAGGTCTCCCACCAAAATATTTATTTCCCTCCTAGAAAGAGCTCCTCCTTCTTTCTATCATGTGTCTCAGAAAATGGCAACTCGATCTACCAGTTGCTCAAGAAAAAAGCTTAGTCACCTCCTTGATTCTTCTTTTTCTCCCATCCTTACCATCTTAGTCATTACCAAATCTGGCCATTCATCATGAAATCTCTACTGAGTGTATCTGTGTCCTTCCACATTTACGAGGCCATAGTTATTTTCCACCTGCATTATAGCAATATCCTCTAAATCAGCCCATCCCTCTAAGGGCTTTGTCATTTTCTATCCCATATAAAAAGTGCTACAGCCCAGATGTTGTTCAAAAAATACAGATTTGATCACATTATCCCACAGTTTCAAACCTTTCAATGCATCTCATTGCTCTCAATAAAATATCCACAATTCATTCCTTGGCCCTTTTTCCTGTCCAGCTTCATTCTGCAGCATTTGCACATCACCATGTATACCTCTCCCCAACTGAACTGTTTTCGTTTTTCAAATAAATCATGCTTTGTCTCACTGGAAACATCCCACATGTTGCCTCGGCAAGACTTACTTGCTCCTTCTCCACCATTCCCCACATACTAGAAATACAGACTTCAAATCACCCCTGCCAGGAAGCTTTTCCTGATTCTATTGTCCAGGTCAGATGCACCTACTATATATGTTCTCATGGCAAGCAGAGTATTTTCCATTAAATAATATATCACCCTAAGTAAGAACTGCCTGTTCAGTTGTCTGTAGTGCCTAGATTTCGGGTTTTGATGTGTCCAGCTTTTTCATTTTTGTTCTCAAGGCCTGAGGCAAAGTAGAATGACCATCCATGTTTCCTTAGAAAAAAAACACCAAAAACTTGTAAGATGACTGAAGGAGGGAGAAGAGAAAAAAATCAAAATAAAAAAAAACTTGTGATGGAACTACTCTATATGACCTAAATTAAACTATTTTTTCCAATAGTTTCTAACAATTCTAAATATAAAAAGTATATTTATAAATATATATTATATAGATAGAATATAATAGAAAGTTGAAGGCATACCTATATATAAAAGTATTTTGCACAACATAAAAGGAGTCATTTATATTCTACAGAGGAAGTAGGTTGTTGAAAATATTAATTCTAGGAAGAACTAGAAGAAATATCAGATTAAAAAATAATTTTATGGTATCAATGGAGAAAATTTTCTAAGCATGGAATCAAATGCAGAGAACTTAAAAGGAAAGATCAATATATTTGACTACATAAAAACTTAAAAGGTCTTAAGAAAAACACAGCACTTTTATCAAAGTTAAAACTAGATTTAACAAACTAGGGAAAAAAATAACTTGCTATATATGGCCTAGAATTGCTATCCTTAATATACAAAGAGCCCTAGAAAAAAGAAAAAACACAAAGATGAAGCACCCAATGAGACTTACATATATAAAAGTTTGAGTAAATGTTACCAGAACATGCCACCCCTTATTTCCCATTCAGCACAATTAATAATATAACATATCAAATAATCAGTTTTTAATGCATGACTGTAGTCACAGGAGAGTAAAGGAATTCTTTAGAAGGCTTTACAAAGAAAAAAAAAAGAAAGAAAGAGAGAATCCACATGAGTAAGCAAGCACCAGAATGAGAAGTTTTCTTCAGTTTATATGCCAATCACTGGTAGCCCGGAGTCTGAGTTTTAGTCGGCCATGCAAATAAGGAACTAAGGTAGAAGGCCAGACTGAAGACTCCCTGTGAGTATCTTGAATCCCTGATACAAGATACCTCATTTATAATGAAGGTCCTAGCTTTGGCCCCAAGTAGAGAAGGAGGAGAAGGAAGAAGAGGAGGAGGTGAAGGAGAAGCAGAACTCTCTTGATGATTCTTAAACAAAAGTTTGCCCTCATGCTTGAAACAAAATTTATCATACCCTTGTCCACTCCCCACCGAAACTTAAAGTATAATTTAAAGTAGTTATAGACTGCTAAGGCCTCTAGTTATCTGCAAGTAGCCTAGAAATCCTTTTCAAAGACAACTTAAATGTAGCCTTAAAAATACCCCAAAAATATCAAAGGATCAAAGATTAAAAGAATTTTAAAAATTATTATATAAATAAGGAAATAAGCTGCCATGTGTAAGTGTAGGCAGGACCAATATACCACAGAATTAAACACCCAAGAACAACAGATATTGGACTTATTACACAGAGACTATAAATCATGCATGTGTAATATGTTTAAATACGTAACAGAGAAATTGAGAGTAGGAGTTAGGAAAAAAGAACTAACAAAATTATACGTACGTATTTAATAAAGAACCAAGTAACTCTATAGAAATGAAAAATGTAATAGTTCAAAAGATTATCAGATATGGCTTAAAGGAAAATTAGTACATTGAAAAAAATATGTGAAGAAAATACAAGAAATGAAGTACACATACAAGGGGTGATGGAAAATAGGAAAGAGATGTTTTAAGGAAAGGATAATAGAGTGGAAAGATCCAACATGGAGTATAAAGTGCAAAATCCTAATAGAAAATGAAGACAATGATTATTTGGAGTGAAAATTCACAGGAATTTTCCAGAATTAATGAGAAATAACAATGATCCGAATCAGAAAAATGTGAATTCTACACCTAGATAAATCCTACCGAAATTGCAGTGCAAAAATAAATAGAAGCTTTAAAAATGTCTGTGGGAAAAAAGTCATCCACAATAAACAATAATTAGACTACTGGCTTCTCAATAGCAAACACAAAAGTCAGAAAGCAATGGAACAATATTTTGAAAATGCTAAGAGAACATAATTGTTAACCTGGAATTCTAGCCATAAAAGCATCTTTGAAAACTACAGTCAAAATAAAAAACATTTCTATTTAAACAAAAACTCAGAGCTAACCCCAACTAGACTGTTAAACAAGAAAATTTAAATGAGATACTTGAAAAATCCCAGATGGAATGTCATAGCTGTAAGATTGTAGTTCCTGGCTCTGTGTCACATCGACACTGTTCCTGTCAAAATTCTCAGATTAAACAAGTTTGACAATCCTTCCAATACTTCAGCCTATCCATGCTTTCATTTCCTCTTCTCCGGTGGCTTTATTCTGCACTCATCCTTAGCCCCTCACTTCTATAATTGTATCTAAATCTCATTATCAACAACTAACAACTCCATCCTTTTAACTTCAAAGATTCCTCTCAGAGTGATCCTAGGGCATTTCTTTTTAGTAGTATAACACTATAACACTAATTTTTTTTTCAAATACACTAATCCTTTCACCATTTTACTATCATATTCAACTCTTTAAAGTCATCACTCCCACCTTCAAGCTTAGAATCTAGCATGTTGTTTTAACCATTCTCTTGCTCAAGCATTAAACTCCTTAACCATCTCTCATGCCATTGTACTGACCAAGAAAAAATGTCTAACTCACTAAACAAAATTCTCCATTATGCTACAGTTACACTCCCACACAGGTACTATGATGGGATAAAAGAAACAAAAAAAACTGGCATAAGGTTGAATGATTTTGCTTTCCACACATGACCATTAGCCTCAAGTGGTCCTCAAAACTGCCTGGGAAGGTTTCCATTTTCCATTCACTATCCTATTCCCTTAAAGAATGATTTCACGTCTTCTCGTCTGAATGATCTGTGCTTCTTATTTGCTGAGAACAAAAGGAGCAATTCAAAGGAAACTCACAAAAGCCTACCATGCATTTCACTCCTTAACCTGAACCATTACAGATAAACCTGCCTTTATCTCCAATCTCTTCACTAGAGTGCCTGCTCCAGCCCTTCTCATGGACATAAGATTGTTGCATATTAACTCCCCTTCTCTTTCTTGCATTGTAAATTTTTCATCATTTTACAAATGTGCTGTCATATTTCCCACTTAGAAATCCCTTCCTCGTGTCTCCTTCCTATTCTGATTTACCACCCTATCACTTTGCTCTTTGCTCCTTTTATAGAAAAAAAAAATCCTCAAAATAATTAGATAAAATAATTAAATAATTGCCACCAATTTGCCTTTTCCCATTTTCCCTTTACCTCACTCCAGTCAGTTTTTGCTCATCACTACACTAAAACTGTTCTTTTTTATTTTTTATTTTTTTTCAATCAAGATCACCAATGACCTATTTCATTTGATCTGTCAGCAGCAGCTGAGATTGTGGCTTTTTTTCCTTTTTTTTTTTTTTTTCTTTTCTCTCCTTTCTTTCTTTCTTCAATTTTTTTTTTAAGAGAGACAGGGTCTTGTGGCTGTCACCCAAGCTAGAGTGTGCTGGTATGATCTAGCTTACTGTAACCTTGAACTTCCCGCTACATTCCACATGTTCAAGCAATCCTCTTGCCTCCGCCTCCTTAGTAGCTTGGACTACAGGCACACGCCACCACACCTGGTTATTATTATTATTTTTTAAAATTTTTGTAGATGTGGGATATCACTATATTGCCTAGGCTGGTCTCTTACTCGTGGGCTCAAGAGATCCTCCTGGCTCAGCCTCATTCTTTCTTAATTCAAACACTTCTCTTACTTGGCTTTCTCAATACCAGACTCTCCTAATTTTCTTTCTCTTGTCACTCCTTTTCATTCCCCTTTGCTGTTCCTCCCCACTTCTCCAGCCCCTAAATGTTGGAATCCCTTGGAGCTCAATATTTGGATCTATTCCTTATAAACCTCCACTCCCTATGCAATACCATATTCATATTTCTAACTGCCTACTTGTCAGCTCAACTTAAATATCTAAAAGTCATTCCAAATCAAGTCCCTTATGTGCTCTACCCACATCTAAATGAAAATCGCCTACAGTCTTCCCCATCTCAATTAATAAAAATTCTACTCCTCCAGTTAGTCTTTTAAGCACAAAGTCTTGGAGTGATCATTGACTCCTTTCTTCCATCACACCATACCACCAAGCCATCAGCAAATCCTGTCGTTTCCACCTTCAAAGTATACCCAGAATCCAGCCACTTCTCAGCGTCTCTGGTCTAAGATGCCATCATTTCTCACCTCAAGTATTGAAAAAGCTTTCTAATGGTCTCCCTCCTTCTGCCCTATTGCACCACAGTCTATTTTCAGAACAACAACTAGAGTAATGCTTTTAAAACATAAATCAAATCACTTCACTCCTCTGCACAAAACCCTCTAATGACTTCCCCTGTACCTCAGAGTAAGAGCCGAAATTCTCACTGTCACTCTTAAGGCCTTTGAATGTTTAGAACCTTATTTCTTCCCCGACCTCATATCCTACCATTCTCTAACCTTTGCTTACTTCGCTCCTAATAGGTTAGCCGCCAGCTGTTCCCTAAAGATATTAGACATGATTCCACCCAACAGGCTTTCCATTTGCTGTCCCACAGCTTTAAATAATTTCCCGTTACATTCCACATGATTGACATTCTCACCTCATTCAAATAATTGCTCAAATACCTCTTTTTCACTGAGCTCCTTCCAAACTATCCATTTGAAATTGTACACCCAACACTCCCTGCACTTCTTCCAGGCTTTATATACCATCACAGTGTTTATGTCCTTACAACAAAATGTTTGTTTTACTTATGATTTTATAGTATTATTACCAGTTTCCTCCAACTAAAATGTACTTTCCAAGAGGACAGGAATTTCAGTGTTTTATTCACCTGTTTGTCCATTAAAAACTCATGCTCTCCTGCAAGTTGTAGAGATGATGCTAGGAAAGAAGCCACATTTCCCAATGCCCAGTGCATCCAAGCAATGTTATTCCATTAATTCTCAACAATGGAATATAGGTGAAACTAATCTGAGTGTCTTCTAGAACAGAGTGTTAAAGGAGGAGTTACTTCTTCCTCAATCTCTTTCTGCCCTTATCTTCCAGCTGGCTGTGGAGATCACAGTGAATTTGTCGATCTTCCTCAGCCTGAATCTCTGAATGATTCCACGGATCTGGGCCCCTCTAACCATCGACTCCCACAATCCAACCCTCATCCTTCTGCCTCTAATAAACATTTGATTTGGACTTTATATGAATGAGAACCAAATTTTTAATGTGTTGGACTACAGAAATATCAGATTATTGAAATATATTACTGTCTGTATCTCCCAATTTGTGGAACACTGAAATGTTAAAAAAAAAAAAAAGTAAAATAAACAAATGAAATAAATGAATATATGGGAGCAAAGAAAATGTTAAATATGTGAGTAACCTAAAAAATTTGATGAATAATTAATTTGATGAATGAATTAATAAAAACATTTGATAAATGGATTAAATTGTATTAATTAATAATGAATTAATAATTAGTCTACCATTGGTAAATTACTTGCTCTTAGTTTCCTTGTTTCATATTTTCTTGTGTAGTTGCAAATGCTTTCCAGTAATGTAGCCCTATATATTCTTTTAGGAAACAAGACAAAAAGAAAACTCTTTTTTCCTTACGTCCATTTTGAATTTCCCTTTCATAATTACTTTGCATTGCTATTAATCACTTGTAATTGAATCACGCTAAATAATGTTGCCCCTTCTTTACATTTTTCAAATATTTATATGTCATTATCATAAGCTCTACTTACCACTGTTAAACTAAGCTACATGCTATTAGTTTCTTGTTAGAAGAGTTCACCATCCTCTTAATCACTTTAACTCCTCTCACCTGAACTCTAATTTCTCTACATTTTCATTCTTAAAACAGATCAGGGAACAAATTTGGAATAGCTCAGTAGCTATTGAGAACAATGTGGTCAACATTTCACATTGCTTTGGTCTTTGAGATTCCCAGAGGTAATTATAGTCTGTGTGAGTTCCTGGGGCACAGAAATGATGGCCCATTCCTCCTGCATCTCTGGTGAGCAGTGCAGTTCTTGGAATGCGGTTGGCTGTTAATGTAAGTCTTTTGGATAAACAATACATAAAGAGCGGAATTACCAGTCTGATATGACCCCATGGGCTACCACTCCCCTTCCCTTCAGCCTAATTCAATATGCAGTCATCAGAAAGAGTACTGGTGAAGTTGATGTTGGTGAAGTTCAGGAATTTTTAGGAAAGACTAAATGTGCGTTTTGGTCTTTAGCTAGGTAGATCACAACTACATGCATTCCTTTATTTCACTGCAGTGCCCCTAAACCAACTGAATACATTGGGTTTAGTATTGCAATTGCCTAACCTGCACATCGCTTGAGTATAACTATGACAGTTTTGCCTGTCATACATTGCCAGAAAATGAGGAGCTGTTAAGTTGCCAAAAAAAAAAAATCTAATGTGGTATGTGGCTCCCAGCAACAGTCCAACATTATACATTTGCCAGTGCTGTGACCCACCTTTAGATGGAAGAGGACATTGCTAAGCCAACTTACAATGTTTTAAAGAACCATCGGTTGGGGAGGGTGCATATTGCCAAAATCTGGATGAGAAGCTTGAGCTCAGTTTGACCTTAGTTCAACAGATCTCAAGTAAAGGAAGCAGAGATAGTTGGCTGATCATATTTAGTGACACCGTGGTAGAGATAATTTAGATTTAATAATGATGTCCTCTCATTATGACAAGCAAAAATAAACAGACCAGTTGATACAAACACAATTTTTGCAGTTACTTCAAAATTAGATCACTCATTTTTCATCCTTCATACACAAGGTGGTTAAAATGAACTACATCAATCTGTAACTAAAACAACCCTTTTCAAGTAAATATTGAGTCCATGTTTACTAACACTGATTTAAAAACAATGTTCATATTCAGAAAAGTCCCCACAGTCAGTTCTAGGACTATGAGCTGATCATTCATGATGATGCTGAGCCTCTGCTGGGATCCAAACTTTGGCACATTTGGGTTTCAGGTAGGAGCAATGATGGGCAAGTAGAAGTCATCCTCACAGGATCAGAGACTCTTAGTACATGAAGGTGACAGAAAAGTTGGTAAGTTTAGAGTGAAGGTCAATGGAGGTCCCTAACAGAAATAACTTGCTTCAAACAATGTAAGTGGCAGAGTCAGAGCTACTCCTCTGGTTTCCTGAGTTCCACTCCACTGCTCTTTTGACCACTCTAAGTGAAGAATGCATTTTCTGATTGAGCGGCCTCCTAAAAATTAATATCCTTTTATCTGCAGCTTTTGAAATAGGAAGCTAAAAATCAATTACTATCTATAGTTTTCTGGTAGTAAAAGTTATATCTGTATTAAAATAGCTAAGGATGGATGAAAATAGATAAATATCAATTTGAAGAATTCTAGATATACTGCTTTGCCCATTTTATTGCCATTAAATGGCTCCCAAATTGATCACAGCCTACAACTTCCCCAATATTTCCAGAAAACTACAGATGAGAAAATATAAATTCCCTTTAAAGTTAAAGAATTGTGTCTTATATTTGACACAGCAGGATAGAAATGGTGGATACCCATGAGGATGTGGCTAAAGAAATGACCAGGGCAAAGAGGAACGGTGGGTAGAGAGAAGAATATTCTGCAAGTGGAGACATGGCTGGAGAGACAGACAGAGAGTAGGAGAAGAATGAGAGGAAGCAAAGGGACAGAGGCTGGAGGAGGAAACGAGACATTATCAGAGTCTTGGTGTTTAAACTGGTATCTGGTTGGCAGTCTGTGACACAGTCTGTCACCACTTTCCACCAAAATGTCTAAGAAGGCATAGAAAAGAGGCAAATTTTACAATCCCAACAAAAACTAAGACTGAGAGTGTCTCCATTGCCAAATCATGTGGGTTATACCAGTCTGAGAGTAGGTAGGAAGACCTTCTATCTTTTGTTGTGCTGTTAGTCTGCAGGCACATACTTCATTGTATCCTGCAGACTGACAGCACAAATCCCATACCAATGAGAATCCTGAACAACTACCCATCCATCCACCAATCTATCCAGCCAGCCAGCCACCTATTCATCTATTCATCCATCCATTCCTGCATCTCAACAGCACCATTTGTTGACAATGCACTATGCGCTGTGGTTTATAATAAAATATTACATGGGTGCAAAAGTAATTGCAGGTTTTGCCACTGAAGGTGATGGCAAAAACCTCAATTACTTTTGCGCCAACCTATAATTAAACAGAATAATCTCTGACAGTAATGTATGAAGAAAATTAAAAATGAAGGATGAGGTTGAAGTGACTTGGTGAACATGTAACACTAAGTCTAAGAACATGTCTGAATATTCTGCTCCTCGAACATGAAGTGCAGTTAAAGCATCGTTCTCCTTCAGCCCCATCACTGCTTATCCATCTTAACATATCTGCTCAGAGCTGAAATTTCAGAGAAAACACTGGAAAGGAAGACCGTATGTTGCTGGTGAGTGTGTGGGGTGGATAACAGTGGATGCTACAGAAAATGAGAACATATTCTGTTCTACAATGAGTCATTCCTGCAAATTCAACACTATAGGCACAACAGGAAAGAAACAATTCTTACATTCCTAGGGGCTATGATTATTGAGATTTTTGATTTTATGGTTTTGATGGGTTCATCTCAAACCAGCAGGGTCACACAAGATGAATGTCAGCTTGGTGTTTTAAACTGAGCTCTGGGCTACTCACATCCATCTATCGTTTAGCTATTGATATGAGATGGAAATTTGACCAGCATCCAATTGGATGCAGAGAGTGCCCAAGGCTTCTCCATAGACCCTCTCTCTTGAAAAAACGGGGGGTTTGGAATGGGCCTTTCTCACTGCAATCTGAATGTACAGAAAAATCTCACATAAAAATCCGAAATCTCTGGAAAGAAAAGAAAAAGCAGAAACAATATAAAGCCTCTGTGAAACAGCAATCTTTGAAAATCATTTTCAATAGGAGCTAAAAGAAAATTTTGGAAAGTTACTTGGCAGCCCCTTTATAATTTTTTTTTAATGCAAAAAAGGTAGGATTTAAGGAAGCTCTAACTGCAACAGCAGAAAAAATGAGACCCATTGGAAACATTAAGAAACAGAATGTATCCAAAGCAATATATAAGGGTCCTCTTATGATACATGTTGAATGCAGGTAACAGACATCCAAATCTAAAAAATGAGGCAGCAATCTTAGCAGTGAAGCAATTATCAAAGCCTTACTTGAAGAAAAGTTTCCTAACCTGAGAAAAGACCTAAGTATATTATAAAAAGCATATATTTATTCTTCCTATGCCGTATGAAGAATAAATGAAAAAGCGTGTCGGATGAACTTTGAATAACATTATTTCGTTATAATGTCGATGGGGGAAAAACATCGATTTCCAGTTGGGGTCGCTGTCTGTGTGGCGTTGGCACGTTCTACCCATGTCTGCATGGTTTTTCTCTAGATATTCTAGTTTTCTCCCACATCCCTTAGATGTGCATGTTAGGTTTGTTGGCATGTCTACATTGTTCCAGCCTGAGTGAGTGTGGGTATGTGGGTGAGTGTGCCCTATGATGGAAGGGTGTCCTGTGCAGGGTTAAGTGCTGCCTTGCCCCATGAGCTCCTGAAATAGGATCTGGCCACCTGCAACCCTGAACTACAGTGAGAGGGTTGGAAAGTGAATTAATAAATACAAATTATTATAAAGCAAAACTTCATAAAGTATATGATATTCATACACATGCTCGACAATAAACTATGTGGTACAGAAGCTCTCAGTGAGCTCACCATATTTGTAATTGTTAACTGTGTGGTGGTAGGAAGTGCTCCTGACAATCTTCACTTTGCAAACATTTATTCCTGGATTAAACTCACCACCAATACAAACAACCACTGTCACTCACTGATTCACCAAAAAAGAAATAAACAATTATCCTACTTGTTTTTATTAGTCTTTCTTAAATGTATATACAGATAACACTTTATTTCAATGTTTAATATTAGAAGAGCTTTGGTGTTATTTAGAAGTTTGGTGATGTTTTGTACACCAGAAATATGCAGTAGGAACTTAACTGTTGTTTATTTCAATTAGCTTGTGGTAAAATTGGTTTTGTTACATGTCAAAATCAATTTTGTTGTATGACTTAAAGTTGCAGTTTCCAAGAACCTATTAACTATGTTAAGTGAGGACTTAACTGTATTATAAGCATGAGATCATCAAAAATATATAATATAAAGCAAAGCAACTGCCCAGAAATGGACCAGAGTATTACACCTACCTATGTTATTCAATGTGTGGAGGTGACAGGATGATTCTCCTATGTGCAAAAATGCTCTAAAGATATTCACTACCCAAACAGAAAATGATCAAAATTAAGAAGTTAAGGATTGGGATTATTGGATAAAAAGAACTACATATTCTACTCTTCTAATTTAAAATAACAGCCCTGAACACAAATATATTCATCACTAAATAATGACTTTTTGAAACAATAGTACCACAAGAACAAGCAAAGCAAAGAGATAATTTCAGCTTTTTTTAAAAAAAAAAATGTTTTATTCTTAGCCAGCTAATATTTGATTGAGGTAAGGAATAAGACACACTTAAGTGTGGAGAAATGTAGTAGTTCATAAGCTTGAACTTGCTTATTTGTTTTCTTCCCTCTCAGGTACTATCAATATAGTGTAGATTTTTACAGGAAAACCATCACACAACACTTGAATTAAGCACTAAAAGACTCATCAACATTTTCTGCCATGCAGTTGTCCTCACTTAAAGATAATAATTCTGGGTTTAAGAATCTCAAAGTCCTAATGCTATTTTAATGACATCATTTATTTCCCAGGGACCAGTGACACTGCCACAGATTCTCATACATTTTAAATGAGCAGGCATGAAACTGTCTACGTATCTAATGATAAATATAGCAGGATAAAAATAATGCCAAAATTTCATGTCCTCTTAGGAAAAAATCTCTAATAAAATGTCTTGCAAATGTTACCATTATGTGTCAGTTTGCATCCTACTATATAATTATTACTCAAAATGTTTTGTCTATAATTTTATTCAAAATATGTTGACCTAGAATTCACTTTCCCTTGATATTAAAAACAAATAAAAACTGAATGACAAAAATATCACAAGAAATGTCCAGCACATATAACTCAAACAGCCTAACAGTTGAAAAATTCGGAACATTTTTCATTTGAAAATGACAGGTTAAGTTTCCTACACATTGCTGATGCTAATGAAGTCTCAACCACAATGAACCATCCTGTGAGAAAAAGTCAAGCTTCCATTGACAATTCTAAATGTATTATGTGTTTATAACAGTAAATACTTTGTCTTCAACACCAGTCCATTAAATTTAAGAATCAGAGTAGCAAATAGTGGGGAAAAATATGGTATCACCAACTTCAAAATATTTACAATTATTGTTTGCAGTTTTGATCATAAATTGATCAGTAATTCTAAATATAATACTTAAAAATCATAATGATCTTGAGACATTTTTGACAATTTCCATTAAATCCTATGAAAACATAGTTGAAAATCTATGTATCTGTGTAGGTATTTGCAAAAAAATAAAGGTAAATGCGAAAGCTACTTCCTAATCCTACATTTTAAATTTCAGTTCCATATGCCATTGCCACTGGAAATAAAAGCAACAGCACCAAATAATATCCAATTTAAAATTTTCAATAAATTAAATACGCTCAAATTTTTTAAAAAAAATTCTATTGTCTATAACTTTGCTTTCATATTCAAAATCAGTATATTCCCTCAAACTGTCTTTGACTGAGATAATTTTGGGTGGGTAAAAAGCCTGAAATCCTATATTGCACTGTATCTCAGTGGCCACTTTATATCTCTAACGACCTAAAAGTAAACTGTACTTGGACTCAAAGAATCTGGTTTCAGGCCCTAGGCCCGATACTATGTGACTTGATCAAGTTATTTCACCCATCTGGGGTAGTTTTGTGTTTTGTGTTTCTGGGTTTTTTTTTTTTTTTTAACTGTATAATAACGAGGTTGGAGTGAATGATCCTCAACTCCGACTTTGGTTGTTGGAAAGATTGCAATGCAATACCATTTAATGAAATACACACACACACACACACACACACACAGAGAGAGAGAGAGAGAGTGAGAGAGAGAGACAGAGACAGAGAGAGAAAGAGACCAGTAGACCATCCTTCTTTCATATGGCAAAAAGGAAGAAAAGAAGGAAAGAAGGAAGGAAGGGTGAAGGGAGAGAGAGAAGGATAGAGGGAGGGAGAAAGACCTTTGCCATACACCACCTGGTCTACTCAGGAACACTTTGTGACTTATTAGCCCCCTACAGATATTTTGAGGAATGTTGTTCCTGACCAAAGCAAAAACAATGTCTGATTATGAAGGAAAATATGTGTTATGGAGCCACTGTAGCTTACAAATGAGAGAAAGTCTTCACAAATAGCTCCCAAAGGTGGCTTTGGGCAGTATGCAAGCAATTAGGTTTAGAGATAGATCCAGTAGAATGAAGCAGATTTACAGGTAAAGCTGAGAGAAAGCCATTTGCCTCAGGAAGCAAATATAATATTGGCCACTTTCCTGTTGGGAGGGAAAATGTGTCTTCACCTCAGCTCACAGTGGGCTCTAGAATTGATGGAGAAGTAAGGTATTAAAAGAGTGAAGTTAATCCATATGCACAAGCACAAGGGAGACTTGTAAACCTTCACTTCTCAGTGTCCTCTTGTGGCAAGAATTCCAGTAAGGGATCTGAAAGCCATAAGGACTCCTTACAATAAAATAATCAATGTCAGTTCCCAAATTCTAACAGCCACAGGACTTAAGAAGGAGACTATTTGTAAGGCCTGTAGTAATTGTATTTTCAAATGTGAATGCCATCATTTAATTACTTATGGCCCACTATGGCAAGTAAAAAGCACTCATGGCAGACACATGCATGGCATTTGGTCCTTCCTAAAATTAGCTGATACGCAATGTTTTACCTGTTAACTCTAAATGATGCGTCATAACATTGAGTTTTCTAACACATGTGTTTACTTTCGGCATATCTAAAGGCCATGTTTCCCTGTGTTTCCACTAGACAGGCTTTTAGAAGAATAATTGACATGTGTGAACTTCACTTTTGTCCAAATATACCTAAAAATGCTGACATATACTGGGGCAGGGAGGGGAGAACTACAAATCTGTCATTTTCTTTTTCTGACAGCAGTAGGTTAATGTAGTGGACAGAATATGAACTTTGGGACCAGCTAAGTATGGACTGAATGCCTGGCTTGACCCTTCCTAGGGTGTGACAATAGACAAATTGTTTTATCTTCTCCATGCACCTCTGTGAGGTTCTTCTCCTGCCTTATTCTTTAGAAAGCCTTCCACTGCACTGTCTATCCGCCAAATGTTCTGCTTTTGAGCCTGGTTGTCTTGTAGAATGCATGTGCCAGTGTACGGTTTGCCAACAAGTTTGTAGAGAGACATATGAGGGTACCAAGAGAGAAATTTTTCAGTTAGGCAAAGCTCAGCCTCCATGGATAAAAAAGAAAGATATTATGAAAGATTACATATATTGTACATATAACATATGTGTATATGTGTATATATGTATATATGTCTGTGCATGTGTGTGCATGTGTACACATATTTGTGTATACTATACATGTATACATATGCATGGATGTATATATATGTTTGAAAAATATTGAAAGTTTCTCCATCGGATTCGGACTGTTGAAAGACGGTGGTGAAATTTAGTGCTGCATGTGGAAAACATTAATTTTCAAGTGTAAGTTTCCTTCAAAATGTATTAAAAGGAATTTAGAAAATGGCAGAGCAATGTATTCACCTAAAATTTTATCAACTTTTATTTCCATAGTGCTATAATATAAAGAATAAGTGTTTTGAGGATAGACCTAGGTATGAATCCTACTCCTTGACCCTTATTAACTTTGTGCTGTGGCGCAGTATTTAATCTACATGGGCCTGTTTAATAAGCATATACTTCCACTATTTGTGTCTGGGTTACTCAACACAATTCACGGCATAAGTCGATAGTGAATACTTTCTTCCCATATCCCTGAACAGGGATTGCAAAAAATGAGGAAGGATTGAAGAGGTGACCTGGGCATTGAGGTATCAGGAGAGACCATGTGAAAAGAAGAGAGAACACTTAGAGCTGAGCTGGCAGAAATGATAAACTTATTTTCCAGTCTTCCTAAAGATCACTCCTGGGGTCAAGAACACCTCCCTCCATAATTAAGGCTAATTCTAACACAAAGATTCCTGACTTTATCTCAAGGAAGCTGATGGACATTTGGAAAAGACCAGTGAAGCTAAGTAGAAATTAATGACAAATTCACTGTAAGACCCTGGGTTCTCAAATGACTAAAGAGAGAATATCATGCCTCGGAAATTAATGACTGCATTCTGTTAATCATCACACTAACTTGCTACTGAAATTTTAAAATGTCACATTTCCCCAGAGCTGGAGCTATACCCTAGTGCCACTTCCATAATATTTAACACTATCCCCAATGCGGCACTGTAAATTCCACTCACAATTATTTGGCTCCCATTTGGTAAGTGAATAGTCTCTGATACTGAAATCGAATTTCATGGCTAATAGGCTCTCTGATTACTAGGAATTGTTGGTATTTAATTTTAAAAATGTTGCTCAGCCAAGACAGTCATTATTTTCTAATGGAAGTTGGATCATTTCACGACATTCTTTCCTGCTAGTGCTGGGGCGTTGGCAACGCTAATCATCACTCATAAACAGGCTGCTTTGCACTGGAATTTGGTTGTAAAATATAACTAATGAGAACTTTTCCAGGAGTTTAAGCTGTATAACATCTTACCCTCTTTATATAATACACCTGTGTATTTTTAGGGATGAGGTAACTTTGGCGCTTGAAAAAATATTATCAGAACACATTTTTAAAACAAAATTATACAACTGTACATTGTTTCCATAGACTTCCTTAGCACGCTCCTCTGAGCTCAGTGGGGCCTAACTGCTTCATAAAACAACCTGAAAATAGAATATAAGGCCTCTCTCTTCCTCGCTAGGCTAGTGTTGATTAAGGAGGACAAGTGGAGTACTCAAGAAGTCAAACATGGAAAAGAGGGTGAGAGAAACCAGTTTGATGAACTGGGAGAGACAGAACAGAGACACATGTGAAGTATCAAGCTGCAGAGAAGCAGCCAAGACAAAACAAATGTTCAGGTGGTAGTCCCAGAAGCAAATGGATGAATGAGTGAGGCTGGGTCACTGGGAGTAGCTACCACTAGGCTCTGGCCAGAAGTTCCTTTTATGAAGTGTCTCGAGCTATTAATAAAGATCAAATTCACTCCGCAAAAGCCATCTCTAGGCTTGGCAAATTGAGTCTTGCATGACTCCTTGAAGAAAAAACAAAACAAAACTCATGGGTTCTGACTTCTAGTAGTCTGAAATTGAGTCCTCATCTTCTTCCTTATGAGCACTGCCCCTTTTCTTGAGTTATGTAACCTCTCCAACCACCTTCAACCGCAAAGTGGGTAAAATGGTAAAAATTACCACCTTAGGGTTGCAATGAGAAGTCAATGAGACATCTTACAATAAATGGTTAGATAGAGCCTGGTGTTTGGAAAGGGCTCAAGATAGTTGGTACTATTAACATGTGACCCTATGTATAGACAGTAAAGGACACTATAATAGGAAAAAGTGATTTTAAGATAACCATTATGAAATAAGCTTGGTTTACACTTTTCAAAAGGAACTTTACAAATGTAAGTAATTCGGAATGCTCAGAACTCTTAATGTTGGGTGTGCTTTCAGTTTATAAAAGTTTTTTAAACAATTAATGAAGGATTAAATCTCTTGGGTATCCCATAATGAACAAAAGCAAGATTTTAAGATTTTTACTGGGTGTAGATTATTAATTTCAAAGGCAAATTTGGGTTTTCCGAGATTTGAATTCTTTCTTCTTTTTTTGCGCTCTCTCTCTCCCCCTTCCCCACCCCAAGATTCCTTTCCACGACTTCGGAGGCATTCATGAGCACCTTCTGTATGCCACAGAGACCCAACCCTTACTGAGCTGACTTACCTAGGAGTATTCACAAACATGGCATACATACACTATGTCCGCAGTTTGCCAAAGTTTTGAACACGCATTTTTCCCCTTAGTTCTCAAAACAACCCTGGAAAGCCTGCGTGAGGCAGATGCCATGAATATTGTAATTAAAATAAGAGAAAACTGAGGATCACCAAGTTTAAGTGCCATGCTGAAAACACACAGCAATCTGAAGTTGGCATAAGGCCTCATCGTGATGTCTTCTAGTACTGCGCTCACTCATATGAGATCCTGCCAATCCTGTTAGACCTATTTAAAAGACTGACTAGAGAAAAATCTTATTAGAAAAAAATCGATTTTTGAAAGTGAAAGTGATCTGAATAATGTGAACAAAGAAGGGAAAAGGAGAGAATTTTCTTCCTACCTTGGATCAGGGACAGGATACGGCCTCTCTTAACTTTTGGGGTGGAATGTGTCATGTGCCTACACCAGAGACAATGCAGTTGCCTTGGAATTTCTGTAGCTTGCCTTTGGCCCTAGTGCCACAGAGACCAGACTTCAATCTGCTGAGCTCCACGTTCTGTCCTGATGGAACTGGGCTTGGTGCCAGTAAAAGTACAGAGGATCCTTGTGCCATGACTGTTTGGCCAGCCCTAGTGCCAGGGGGCTGTCTGGCCATGCTCATAGTTCTCTGGAGTGCAGCCAGGATCTGCCAGCCAGTCTGACTCCATCCAGAAGCTTCTCAACCAGATGAAGAAGTATTGTCTGTGATCTGCTTAGGAAAGGGGATTCTCAAGTAACTGTGACTAAAAATATATCCTGCCTGACTCAGGGGGGCACTGTCAACTTGGAATTCAAAGTAAATCAACAGTGTGTCACCTAAATGGAACAGAAACTATGTTGGTGATTATAAATTCTAATCAAATTCATACAATGATTAATAAAACACCATGTTAGTAGTCTGATCATCTTTATGGTGAATCTGGCTATTGACATATTATAGCAAGTGCTACCCCAAGATCTGCTGGTTAAAAAGTGACCCTGAACTTGGCATTAATGTGGTACCTCTTCCCCTCTACGCAAAACAAAACCAAAAAAACAAATAAGCAGTGCCGGGAGAGGAATGGGTGATCAGAATTTAGTTATAGATATAAAGACCTATAGAGAGTTTCTATTCAATGGGTATAGAGTTTCAGTCATGCAAGTTACGAAAGTTCTAGAGAACTGCTATATAACACTGCTTATAGTTAATACCGTACTACACACTATAAAATTTCTTAAGATAGTAGGTCTCATTTATGTGCTACTTACTACAACTTTAAAAAATACGATAGATATTCTTCCACAGGAAAAAAAAACAAGTCTTTATTTTAGCATCACATAACATAAAGCATAAACTCTGAATCATAAGGGCTAAGCTTAAAATGCCAGTGCAACCCCTTACAATGAGGAAGTTATTTAATCTCCCTGAGCCGGGTTTCCTCATCTGTGAAATGGGGATAATAACTTGTACCTGGCAGGGTTGTTAGGAAGATTAAATGGTATAGTACTTACGAAAGCAGATAGCCTAACACTTGGCCTAGAACTAGGACTCCTTGGGTTTAACGGCCTCCCCTTCATCACTGCAGCTTCTTTTATGCTAGTATGTTTATCTAGTTTAAAAAGAGGTATAATTCTGGTCTAATGGACTAAAGTATAAGTTGACCCTTTAGGTTTAACTCAGTTCTTACCTCCTTGTAATAATTACCTTCTCTGATTCTGATTCTTAAAAACCCCAGTGAGTGGGCCCAGATCTCTTCAAGCTCCATTCCTGCCCATGATCCTAGTGCTGAGAATGAAAATAATAGATGAACAGCCTGAAACCGTCCCAGACTCCATGGCATAAATAGTATGCTGTAGTTGTTACTTACACATGTGCAACAGCATAAAGTCTTGGAATGCAGACTATTGCCTCATTGATATGGTAAGACCTCATGATATTGTAAGACCTCAATTTTTATGTAGAAAAAATCTGGTCACCCACTCTATGTGTTTGTTAGGAAGTGTTCTAGTCATGACACGTGGTAATTAAAACCAGAATTGTCAACTTCTTTATTCACAAAAAGTTTTGTACTATGTAACTTCATCCTAAAGATACTACATATTATTCTTAATCAGAGTGTTGAAAAAAATAATTGCCCTTAACACTTTCCCACAAAAACAATCCAGAGGAAAACAAAACCATTTGTCCCCAACCCCTATGAGGCTATTTTTTATATATCCCTTAAATAGATGAGAAATATCTTTCCAATAAGTCATAGGAAATATTTGGATAGATTTATACATGGTGAAATATTTTCAGAAAGAATAGTAATGCTGCAATATTAAAGGGAATAAAAATTCAAATACTGAATTGATTTTAATAAGATGCCTAGGCTACAGTTTATCATAGCAACAGTGCTAAAAATAAGCAACGAGGATACAGTTTTTCTACGTTCATTAAAGAAAACACAATGCATGGCCAAAGATGCTCAGAAGGAATAAATACACTGTGAAGAAGAAAATAACAGCAAAAAAAAAAATCACAGGGTATGAATTTTTATATCTCTAAGTCAGTCCTCACTCCCTGGAATTCTGAAGCTGTATTGGATTCTGGAAGGCATGCTGGGTGAGTCTATCTGGAAAGCATATGTGCAAGCTGCTCAAACTACAGGGCAGCTTGGTAAAGAAGATCAAACCCACTATATATGCGCCAACTCTATTCAGAACCATGAACAGCACCAAGTAAACTATATTCACTTTAAGTCTGTTCTTTAGAGACAATTTCTCGGGTTTCTAGAGAACACAGGTAAAAATGAGGCAACACCTCTGAGAAAAGAAGTGTAGAAAGATGGCCCGGGTGCCGCATTTTAGTCCACTGCACCTGGGCAGTGTGCCAGACCCTAGAAGATGCTCTGGGGCTCTCAACAAGTCACAGCAGAGCCTCTGCTCTCACTGAGCCCACAGTCTACTTGGCAGCGACAAGGAAAACCAATCAACAAGGCAGGAACTAGTGAGTTTTAAGCTCAACCATGAAGAATTTAAAGAAGGTGGTGACTGACAAGGAGGCAATATAGAAAGTAAGAAACAGGGATGAACAAATGCAGATAAAATAAGGTGTGTTCCAGGGAATGGCTGGGGAATGAATGCATTCCCCAGATGCTTTAATAAGTCAGTTGCATTCATTGTCTGCCTTATCCTCACCTCAGCTCTATGAAATCAGGATTATTATTCTCATTTTAGATATAAGGAAAATGAAATTGAAAGAAATTAAGTAGCTTGCTTCAGGCCACGCATATAGAAATTGACAGAGCTCAAATTCAAATCCAAAAATCTATCTTGTTTAAAACTCAGGGCACTCTCTACCAGACTCTACCTTTTTGCAGGATGCATCTTGCGGTTTCCAAGACACCTACACCGTTTTGAACATACACGTGCCAATATATATTCAAACAAGAATCATCTGAAATAAGGATTCTGAAGAAGCAAAATTTTGTGTAAACATATGTGAAATTTAAGAACCTTTAAATAAAAGGTCATATACCTAGTCTCTACTCATTATAGACTGCTCATGTAATTTAAAAAATGTACTAACAGATTAGAGATTCAACTAATAAAGGTTTATTACCTAACATGCACAAGGAACCTGCAAAGATTACAGGAAGAAAGTAAAGAGAAGGAACTAGCTCTTGCGTCATTGCTTTTGCCATAATGCCAGAAATACCAGAAAAGTAAAGATTCTTTGACCACCTACTTTAAATCATTTGTAAGGCAGTTAAAGATCATTACTTGTGCTTATGCAAAACCTTCCACTTTTGCAAATATTCTACTATAATCTCAAATGACCAATGATTAAAAAACATTTTGACAGGCAGTTATGCAAGAATAAAGAATATGCATTTCACAAATATAAGTTAAAGTTTCAAGGTATGCAGAATTTTTCTGGGATCAGATAGTAGGGTTGTAGCAAAGTCAGGTAAGCATAGAGTTTAATTTAATAACGGTATGAGCTGTGCAATGTGCAGAGTTAAAGGGACCATGCTCAAACCTCTGATGCATCCTGCGTGACAAATGTTTGCCTATCACACATGCTCATGTACATTTGACACAAGCATACATCCATCACTACTTGATTCATTCACTCATTCACTCTGTAGGCATCCTACCAATTTTGTCTAGGTGTCTAATACTATGCAAATACTATGCAAAAATAAAATAAAATAAGGTATAGTTCTGGTCTTAAAGAAGAAGGTTTGAGGGAGATAATAAATATGGAATTGTAATGCCATGTATAAAGACCAGTGATTGTTATTTATAAGCTATTTTGAGAGGTAGAGGTTAGCCTAAAAACAGATACAAGGTACCAGGGAAGGGTTCTTAGGGTATATGCTTGAGCAAAATCTTAATGCTAAATACTAGTTATCCAATAAAGAGGGAACAACGTACTCTAGGGAAAAATGTGTTATTTGGGGGAAAACTTCATTGTCTAAGTACATTCTTCCAGGCAATCTCATCCCAACCTTGCATTGAGTCATTTTACAAATCTGTAAGTTGTCAATAGCCATTAGCAATGAAAAAAATAATATCCCTATAGAAATGCAACATTCTGTCTGGTAAAGTTTCAAATGGTTTCCTTTATCCACCATGACACAGGCTAGTTTTCCCTCAATTTTCACATTTTTTTCAGTATTCCTAATCTATAATTAAGTCTGTTCTTTGAATTCTCCTTTGAACTTATACCATCTTACTGGTTCCTACATTAATGAGTTAAATATTTAATATGTGTTCATTTTATATCAGCATGAGGGTCATTATTTTACTTGGTTTTAAAAATGATTCTTTAACATTTACTTTTGGAATTTACTTTAGTTACACATTCCAGAATAAAGACACTGTAAGGACAAATGAGTATCTATAAGGGGTATCATGTGCCCTGGAAACTATTCAGGATTTGGAGAATAACAGATAATCCCATTAATATGGTTGAAATTGTATTCTCCATTGCAAGCCAATCTAGTCTCCAAACTGTCAAAGAAAGAGACATCAAAGTTAAGGCACAATGTACTATTATCATTCTTAAAATACATTAAATAACTTTCTTACTTATAAAACGAGAACTATAATGACATAGTTCCCATAGAATTAAAGAATTACCAGTGTCAAATATGATTTCAACGTGTTTCAATTCTGCTTAACTTGTCATTATTCTGATCTGGTGCAAATATAGTCTTCAAATATTGAAGATTATGAGTCTCCATAATGAGAATTTTCTACTCTTAGGAAGAATGAAGATCCAGCTCTTCCCTTTACTGCATTTAAGAAATAGCACAGTAGCACAAGATATTGTTAACTGAAGCAGCATTAGGAACAACAGCAATAAATAAACAACAACAACAACAACAACAATAACAAGAAAACAGGAACCAAGAAGAAGCCTGAGAGGGAAAAACTTCCTTTGTATTTTGAAATATTTTTAATCTCTCTTTTCTAGTTAGAGAATCAAAGTTTTCTTCAGTATTCTTAAAATGAAAGGTAAGCTTTCTTTCTTAGGGATAATAATAAGTTCTCATTGTCTTATAATAAATGAAGTTTGCAGGTCCATCAACAGAACAGTAATATCATGGCTCTTAAATAGAAGCATATAATTAACACGTTTTTATCAAAACAGTGATTGGAAATACAAAAAAAGAATCAAACGAGATAAAAGTCAAAATACCCCATAACCAATATTTAAAAGATTTGATATCAATGCTGGGGTCATGGCTGTCTACTTCTCCTAACAAAGAACAGCAATTGCCTGACTCCTGAATGGCCCAGTGCTTGGTCAGCCCACATGAAGGTGGTGTGAAGGGGTGGCTGGGAGGTGAAAAAATTATTGATGTGCTTTATGATTCTGAAGAGTAAGGGCTAAAGCAAATCTTTTCTAAATGCTGCATTCATAGAGATAGCCAAAGTCTACTTGTGGGGAAGGAAGTGGCAAGGCCATATGCTTAAATGATTAAATCGACTTATGGGGGCCAAGCAGGACACTATGAGAAATTAATAAGGACTAAAAGATCAATGCTTAAAGAGAGCTGAAGAATTGTCAATGATCAACAAGTGCATTTGTTTATTCGATGCAGGAGGACTATCACTGTTATTATTGAGAATTTACTTTAGTTACATATATGGCAGGCATTAGGCACTTCCAGCCACAGGATATCATGTGGTTTCCAATTCCTTTTGTTAAAAAAATAAGTTTTTTAGAAAAATACAATAATATGTTAGCATTGCTTACTTATAAACCATATACAGTGAAATTGATTTCTATTTCATTTGATAAGTGCAGGTACTTGGATAATCAAGTAATTTCTATCTGTATCACCTTGAAATTATTAGCAGTAACTAAGGATAAAGAGTTAGAATATTATAATTAAAGGCTGAAAGAGGCATAGCTAACTTGTAAAGTATTAACCCTGACAGATGCTTTCTAGAGAGTATCCACTGTACAACACCCATTCAGATATTTAATTAAAATCCCTGGTCCACCTAACACAGGTTCATGGGAATAACAGTGCTTCATTATCCAATATGACTTAGCACTAATAGATGTGTGCACTCAGTTGAAACAACCGTAGCTAAAATAATGTGACATTAAAGAGCACCGATGAAACTTTATATATAAATGGGACAGGTCTTCCATGATAGATGCTATAAAATGTTTTACGCATAATGAATGTGGCTGGGAAAATGCAATTGCTTTCTTCACATATGTGAAGATCCATGTGTTTCAGGTTATTTAAAAGTTATTTAATACTTGAATATCTAGATAATAACTTCAATTTTATAATCAGGTATTTTGGGAGGTTTTCTAAATTCCAATAATTATCTCTACCTTTACCTAAAATGCAACCTATCTCTAATCATGTAATCTCCTTGCTTCAATTCCTTCAAGAACCCCCCATTCCTCATAAATTGAGCTCATTATTCTGAACATTGTTTTAAACCTTCTTGGTTCTTGCACAACCTATTTTTGCAAACTTGTCCTTCATTTATTTCTTTTATATTCATTTTTTCCTTCCTGCCCTCATTCCCCTAACTTGACAGTGGAGATCCCTCTATCCTGCAGAGTCCTGCTCAAATTCTCTATTCTTCCTTACACCTTTTTCACTTAGCCAGATGAAAGGTTTCATAACTGCACCTCGCAACAATAAAAAATAATTTGAGTAGTGCCTTGGTTTTGTTGTTGTTATCAAACTAGTACTATTATTGCCTCATCTTAAGTGCATATTAAAATAAATATTTTATTTTCCAAATTAGACATTTCTGTTGGGAAATGTGTAATTCCAAAACGGGAAATCAAATGGAAAATCAAGTCTTGATCATATCCTCCATTAAAGTGCTCAGTAGCTCTCCCACTCCACAGAGTAAGCTTTGATATAAATCATGCTTTCTCCCTGAGGTACATCAGACTTTCTTTTTAGTCTCCTTTACTTATTAAACTTCCATCTACATGTCTTATGTGTAACTGCTGCATGTCACAGAGGCACTAACTCCCTCACTTGAAGATAACCATACAATCAAGTTACGTAACTGACCCAGAGGTTTGTACCCAGAGGTTTGTACAGAGAGTTGTGTTATGCCTGTTTCCTGAATTCTCTCCTTACTTCCGCCATTCATTGAACTGGATCATGGTTATTAACATTATCACCACTTCCACCCACTGTGACGTTTCTCCATTAAGGAGACAAGCAAAGGTCTGGTGGAGCTCAACAGCCTTACTGATATCTCATTAAGTAAGAATCTCTCCTAGTATTTCTCTATGGGACATTTTTGGCTGCCCTCCCAAAGGTGTCATTCTTTATGGAGAATGATCAGCCTCAAGCCAGAGACTTCAGTAGAAAGCTGTTCTGATTCTCTTCTAACCACAAAAATCACCCATGCCAATCAAGAAAGATCTATTAATACAACCATAAATCCTGTCAGAGTTCCCCTTACGATTTCAACTCATATTTGTGACTGCAGGCTGTTTTCTCAAAGGGGACATTTGTTAGACAGGTTGTTTGCCAACATGAGGGATGCTTCCTTATATTTTAGGTGATTGTATTATTCCCTAAGGCCAATTATAATTCCTCTCGAGATGGTAAAAGTTCCCTTTAGATAATTAAATAAGCCATTCAAATGCCAAAATGTCCCAAACTCCTAATTAGCTCATTAGAGGTAAACATGAATTAATCATTCTGGTGAGTTTAGGTAAAGGTTACCATCTTCACTGCAGGGCTCCTGGAAACCCTCAATGTAAGAAAGCATTAATCCACAAATCAGAACATTCTCAATGAAGTCCATCAAAAATCGAAATCAATAAAGACTGTTTTTAACTTCCAACTAGTGTGCTGGAAGATGAACTTGTTTAATTGTATTTGTGTAAAATGTTCTAGTAGTGACACATAATGAAATCGTTTAAGCTGGTCACCCTTGGAGATGCCAGCAGGTAACACAGAAAGGCAGGTGAGATCCCAGGAAAATGTTGGGTTGACAACTTTGAATCCACACATCTTTCAACTATCATATTGCAAGATAACCACAACTATTAATATAACAGGTATCACTTAACAATCCCTTACTACATGCCAAATACTTTATATATGTATACATGATTTAATTTAATCCCATTCACTCTGGGAAACTGGTATATGTATGTCTATTTTTACAAAGGAAGAAATACTTGTTCAGAGAAAAGCTAACTAAAGTTGTCCACAGCACACAGTCAATGGTGGTAACAACAGGTCTCAGAGTTTGTTTGATTCTTTTTTTTTTTTTTTTTTTTTTTTTGAGATGGAGTCTCTCTCTGTTGCCCCAACTGGAGTGCAGTGATGCGATCTCTGATTACTGCCAGCTCTGCCTCCCAGGTTCAAGCGATTCTCCTGCTTCAGTCTTCTGAGCAGCAGGGATTACAAGCGCCCACCACCATGCCTGGCTAATTTTTCCATTTTTAGTAAAATCGGGGTTTCACCATGTTGGCTGGTCTGGTCTTGAACTCTTGACCTCAGGTGGCCCATCTGTCTCAGCCTCCCAAAGTGCTAGGATTACAGATGTGAGCCACCACACCTGGCCATATAGTTTATTTGATTCTAAAGACTTCTCTCTTAACATAGCACCAAACCGTGCTGATTCTAAGCCATTATGAAAGCATTTGTGACTGAGCTCCACATAAATCCTTATAGGGTGAGCATATTTCTTAGTTATTTTATGCTTTATGTAAGTATAGTCAAGGTTCATACAATACATCCAGGACTCAGACATCCTTTTCCTTCCATCAGAGAAGCCAAAAACAGAAGCAGATTTCTATAACAATAAGCACCCTAGACTGAGGGTTTGTATAAGCAAAGATGTCTGCTGATCTGAGGGCCGAATGTTGCTTTGCACTGTGGAACTGCCAGGTCAGAGAAACCCAAAAAGTTTCTATCATTACATTTGTCCAAAGTTTTCCTATTTTTCACATCCATTCAACAAGCAACTACTAAGTACCTCATATGTGAGGATTATCCTCCTGGCTCAACAGGATGGCAATTTTAGGTTTTAAGAAGTGTTGCAAAAAGAACTTTAAGTTTATATATTTTTCTCCCTCAATGAGAGTGAGATTATTGAAGAATAGAAGGCAACAAACGAGGCAACAAACTATGAAAGGTAAAAATGCATTTGAACTCAAGTAGCAGAAATTTTGACTTCTAATAGGGGTTTTTGTTTTCTTTTGTTTTGTTTTGTTTTTTGTTTTTCCTCCTATGACCTATGACCAGAAGTCTGCAAGCAGGCAGAAATTCAGTGTTTCCTAGGCATGCTGTCATCTCTTCTTCGTGTTTACAAGATAATCATTGCAGTTCCAGACATTGCATCCATGTTTAAGGCCAGGAGATAAAAGGGGGAAGAGGCAGTACTTCAGAATTTCACTTACTACTCTTCTTACTTACTTCCTTACTTACTACCACTCCTAGGAAAATCCCCACTCTAATGGAAGTTGAGAAAAATTTTCCCAGCAATTAATAATACAACCCAGCCAAAAAGAGTGTGGTGGGCAGTGAGTAGTGGATGAGACAAAAGAGTCAAGCCTGCATTGCTTGCACAACCCGGATCTGAGTGGTCTGTGACTAACTTGTTTCCTGACTATTCTGCTCTCCACCTCCTGTCTTTGTCTCTACTCTGGGAATTTACCTTCAGTCCCTCAATGTGTGGGTACAGCTACTTGGCTGGAGCCTCTATCAGTTTGCCTCTTTTCAGAATCGCACACTGAAGGCAGACTGTAATCCTCTCACCTACCCATGGGCTCCAAAGCAGCGCGTCATTGACATCAGCTCAGGTTCAACCTGATGGTGAGACCTGAGGCCAAGTATGCAGTTAATTTTGAGTTTTGAATTGAGAAACACTCACGAAAATGAGCCAGGGCACACCAATATCCAAGCAGCATTTAAATGTGCTTTGTAGCTAATAGTTTCCTCCTATTATTCTTTAATGCACAGGAAGAAAATTATCTGATTTGACAGAAACATCGTTTCAAAATTTTTGAAGACGAGTTAATAAGCCTTAAATTCATTCTTTCAAACATAGTTAAAAATTATTTCCCTGGAGAAGAAAAAACTCAGAATACCATAAGGGGCTAAAGTAGGCCATGTAAACAGCTCCCCCTATAGTTTCCAAGACAAAGATGGCTTCACTTACCACCAAAAGGCTGGGGAAAATACAGCCCATAATTTAAATAGAAGAACATTAACATTTACCTTTCGGTAATATTTCCTTTACTGATACTTAGCTTTTAAAGCATACTCCTATGCAAAATGTGTATAAGGAGACAGTATTTATTTCAATTCTTGTATGATTTACAAATTTTCCGAAGACTATACTACTGAATAAACCCAAAGGACACCCAGAAAATAAAGGATGCCCAGAAAATTTATATGATACTTCCAAAAAGTTTCATGTTGTTCACTTATTCTTGTGAAAACTACCTTACTTAAAATCATTAGCTGTCCTATGAATTAACAGAAATAATAGCATTAAACAGGTGATTGATCATTGGATCAGAGCAATATTATCATTAAGGCAAGCAAACATATACAAAAATGAAAAGCCAAGAAATAGTACAAGATGACTTTCACCTTTCTACTTGGGAACAACAGCATTTTCTGCCTAGGAACAGGCAAAAATCTATTCTAGTTTTCTGTAATAAACCTTAAAATTATCATGAAAATGATGACAGTATTCTTCACTGAACTTGTAAAAACTCTTCTTAATCACAGTCCTTGCTCTTTTTCAGAAATAAGATAGATATTAGAGATTTCTAGTATTTCTATTTATATCTTACATTTTTCCAGAAAAGATGTATTATTAGTATGTTGTTACTGTTACTGTTGCCTATGGAGCAGGGGAGGTTTCCAAAAACCAAAAACCAAAACAGACAGACAAACAAAATTCAAACACACACACATAAAAATCCATACACAAAAATTTACCAAATAATGAACTCAGAAATTATAGGTAATAAATAAAATTAAAAGTTGGGACTTGGAGCATAAAAATACATTACCAAAATAGTCAATATTAACAGCCAATATTATTGCTATGATTAAGAATCAAATTGGCCGGGTGCGGTGGCTCACGCCTGTAATCCCAGCACTTTGGGAGGCTGAGGCGGGTGGATCACGAGGTGAGGAGATCGAGACCATCCTGGCTAACACGGTGAAACCCTGTCTCTACCAAAAATACAAAAAAAAAAAAACAAAAAACAAAAAACTAGCCGGGCGTGGTGGCGGGCGCCTGTAGTCCCAGCTACTTGGGAGGCTGAGGCAGGAGAATGGCGTGAACCCGGGAGGCGGAGCTTGCAGTGAGCCAAGATCGCGCCACTGCGTACCAGTCTAGGGGACAGAACGTGACTCTGTCTTAAAAAAATAATAATAACAATAATCAAATTTGGCTCTGAGTTTCCAAGCAGACAAGCAATACCTGAAACATCATCAGAACACGTATCAGAACCAAAATAAACCTGAAGAGCCCTTTAGCTTTTTCCAGCACTCAATCTTCTATAATGCATCCTTTGTGTATTGGAATGTCAGTGTTACACAAAACAGTGTCCATAACAATATTTTCACAACCAATTTTATTAAAATATTTTATATTTTATATGGCCCTTTCTTATAATGGTGCTGTAATGACAGCTCAAGGCAGGTGCTTTTGCAAGGGGATACACCAATGTACACATAACTAATCTGTAGTATCCCAGTTGACTCAGAATCCTGTTTACAGCACAGATCTTAAAGCTAATATTGCTATGGGGTCTTTTCATTTGCTTTGGAAAAGAAAAACTAGAAAAAAATTCTTCTAAAAGACTCCAATATAAGGACCAAGTGGGAGTTAAATTATCTTCTTCCTCTTATAAGGGTTTGATTATTTTCTGGAACCCACATGCCAAGATGAGGACTACAGCGATTTCCCCCTGTTGTATATGTTTGTTTGCTCACGTGACATGTGGATGGAGCAGGGGCAGGGCTGTCTATGACTGAACAGGATTGGAAGTCACAGCAAAGAGGAAAGTTTTCAAGGGTGCTATATAATCTAACCAGCTCAGCTATCAAAACAAAACAAAAAACTATCCAAAATAAGTAAGTAAATAGACTGCATAAACCCCAGAACAAGCTGTTTACAAAGAAGAATTAGAAGTTGCCAATATGCTCATTATTAAATAATTTTTGATTCTCTTAGTAACCTAAGAAACATAAATTTCAACAAAAGTAAAATATGTTTTTTCACTCATCAACCTAAACAAAACTTAAAATCTTAATTTTAGTATTGGTAAGGTTGTAGGGAACAGGCAGTCCCTGCTAATGGAAACACAAGCTGAAAATACAAAATTCCTGGAAGGAAAGTTTATTATAAATATGGAAAAAAATCTTAAAATATTCATGTCCTTTGACCAGCATTTCTCTATTAAGAAATGATCCTAAACTAATTATCTCAGTCATATGCACATGTAAACATACTATTATTCATAAGAAAAAATATTATAAATTACTCATCTTCCAAAGTAGAACACATGTTAAAACTTTTTTAAAAAACTAAAACATATACACTACAATCTATATTATATTCAAATATATATACATGGGAAAATATCAGATACAGCTAGAGTATTTCTTATATATATTTCTTACATTTATTTATATCAAAGTGTAAGATATAAAATATTAATAAGATATTTAATATTATAAGAAATATATGAAGTATTCCACGTTTTTACCTGTGAATTTAAGTTAGAAATAGATTTTTCAATATTAATTTAAAAAAAAAGAAACAATTTCTTCCTAGTTATTTGAAATGACATAAAAACTATAGTTTAATTTCAGGAAACTCTAAATTTTTTCAGAGTTCTGGAAATTTTCTTGCAAAACATATTTATCAGATCCTTATAAATCACAACATGTTCAACTGGTTCACTTAGCACTGAACAGATTGAAGGATGCTGTGCTCCAGCCTCAGGCTGATCAAGGAAGCTCCAAATTACAGTAATTACAAATTTAACCTCTCAAATAAATTACGATGTGGAATGAGGAAGATGGTTTTGTCTAAAAGGCTTTGAGAAGAAACTGGGGGGCTACAAATATAACTCCATCATATACTCCTGAACACAGTTGAATCGCTGAATTTAATGTGAGAAGGGAGTTAGAAATGATCTACTTCTGAATCTTTTCTACATTGTTTCAGTGAGTGCACTCTATTCCAGACAGGTAGAGTGAATGGCTACCTGAGGAGTCCAAGACCTAGCTGGGATTGAATCAGTCCCTGGATCTCAGTCCAGTGCTCATTCCACGCACTTGAATTCAGCTTTATTATCTCGGTTAACCCACTTATACATAAGTTTTGTGACAAATAGTTCCATAAGCACTATCTAAGGCAGCACTATTTAACAGAAATATAATGAAAACCACACATATACTTTTAAATTTTCTGGTAGCCATGTTAAATAAAGGAAAAAGAAACAGATGAAATTAATGTTAATTATTAATAAGATATTTTCTTTAATCCAATGTATAAAGGTTTTCCAAAATTAGTAGAAGAAAAGAAATAATAAAGATCAGAGCAGAAGAAATGAAATTAAGGCTACAAAAGTAACAAAAGATCAACAAATAAAACTTGTTATTTTACAAAGATGAACAAAATCAACAAACCCTTAGCTAAACGAATTAAGAAAACAAGACTCAATTCAATGAAACCAGAGGAAAAAGGGAGATACTAAAACTGATACCACAGAGACTCAGATAATCATTAAAGGATATTCTGAACAACCATAAGCCAACAAATTGAAAAACCTAAAAAAAGTGGGTAAATTCCTGCACACATACAACCTACCAAGATTGAACAATGAAGAAATAGAAAACCTCAACAAGCCAATAATGAGTAATGAGAGTGAAGCTACAATTAAAAGTCTCACATCAAAGAAAAGCTCGGGACCTGATAGATTCACTGCTGAATTCCACAAAACACATAAAGAAGAAGCAATAACAATTCTACTTAAATTATTCCAAAAACTTGAAGAGAAGGGGATACTTTCAAACTCATTCTATGAGACCATTATTACCCTGACATCACAACCAGACACAGACACAACAGAAAAAGGAAACTACAGGCCAATATTCCTGATGAACATGGATGCAAAAATCTTCAACAAAATTCCATTACTCAAATTAAATAACATATTAAAAAACTGATTTGCCATGATCAAATGGGATTTATCCTAGGGATACAAGGATGGTTCAACCTAAGTAAATTAATAAACATGATACACGGCATTAACAGAATCAAGAACAAAAACCATATGATCATAGCTGCTGAAAAAGCATTCTGTTAAATTCAACATCCATTTATGATGAAAACTCTCAACAAATGGTGTACAGAAGAAACATATCTCAAAACAATAAAGACTGCTTATAAAAATCCCATAGTTAACATCTTACCGAACAGGGAAAATTTGCAAGCTTTCCCTACAAGATCTGGAACAAGACAAGGATACCTGCCGTCACCACCTTTATTGAACATAGCACCAGAAGTTACAGCCAGAACAATTAGGCAAGAGAAGGAAATAAAGGACACCCAAATTGTAAAAGAATAAATAAAATTATCCTTGTTCACACATGGTATTATATTTAGACCAACTTAAAGACTCCACCAAAAAAACGAGCAGAACTGATCAATGAATTCAGTAAAGTGGCAGGATACAAAATCAACATGCAAAAATCAGTATCAGGTCAATACACCAACAGCAGAGAATCTGCAAATGAAATCAAGAAAGCAATCACATTTATAAGGGCTAACAACAACAACAACAAAAACTTAGGAATAAATTTAACCTATATTTTGAAATAGCTAGAAGAGAACATATGGAATGTTCCCAACCCAAAGAAAGAATAAATGTCTCAGGTGATGAATATCCTAATTACCCTAATTTGATCATTACACATTGTAAGTATCAAAGTATCACATGTATCCCATAAATATATATATTTACATATAATAAATCAAAATTGATTCGTTAAATATATGTATAAATAGTAAAATATATATACGTATAAAGTTCTCAGGATTTCAACCTGTATTCAGTATAAAAATAAAAATAAAATTTTAAATTTTTTTCCATACCAGGTCTTTGGAACTCAGTGTGTTTTTTTCCACTTATAGCATGTTGCAATTGAGACTAGTAAATTTCAAGTGCTCATTGACCATAGTGATTGATGGCTTCCGATTTGACAATGCAGATCTAGGGCATAGTTGATTTTATGACTTTCTTCCCCAAAAGGCCAGGGCAAGTAGTAATTTAGGTCTGTATCTAAAGACAGAAACCATCATAAAGAAATCTGTAGAGAAGTGTATCAATAATGAAGAAACACCACAAATACCAAGCTATAGCATGGAGTAGGCAAAGTCTTTCTTGCTTTGGCCAATAGTAAATATGAAAATATTCTCTTAACATGAAGTAATGCTGATTCTTTGGATGAGCAGAGAGAAGAGTACAGATGATCACAACCAGGAGGTACTGAAAGCAGAGCCATGATAATAAAGGCATGTGACTGACAGGGTTTGTCATTCTCCCAATGGTGGTGGTATTATTTGCTTACTTAAAAGTTTTCCCTCCATTAAGATTCTCAGGTGCCTTCTGCCAGAGTAAGCTATTCCTGCCTACTCAATTTAGTGATAGTTTCATTCTGCTTCATTTGTAATTAGTTGCCTACCAATGGTCTCCCCAAATTATAATCACCTTGCCCTGATGACCTGAAGCACATTTTGCATATTTAAATTCCTTATCATTGGAAGGTAGTGCATTACACCACACATAATATGTGCTCGATAAAATTTTAACAGGTGTGTAAATGAATCAGTGATGCCCATTCAGAATTTGATGCTGCCTTTCAGAAGATACTATAAAGATTAAAAGTGACCAGGGGAAAAAAAAGCACCCAATGTAAATCTTCCAAATTTCTAAGTGTATACAAAAGACTGGAATTTAGGAAAAAACACAGCAACAGATGTTGAACCACAGGGCTATGCTGACCATATTATTTAAAATTATTCCTTCAAATCAAGAAGGCTTAACTGTAAATCAAGACACACACACACACACACACACACACACACACATACACACCATGCCCAAAAGCTTATCAGAGTTTCAGTAAACAATGCCATCAGGCTGATATAAAATTATCTTCCTGTTGTCTTGCTTCAGCAACAAATTATTGCTTCAAAGCTTGGCAATCAGAGAAGCAAAATTCTTGAGCATCCCACAAGTGAATTCAAGACTCTCTATTCTTCCTGAGCAAAGTTATATCTGAAGGTAGACATAGTTCTAGCAAACTGAGACTACTGAGGTGCATTTTGATTGCAGTTCTGGTAACCCAATGCCATAATCCACAAAGCCAATTCCTGTTAAACATTTTGTCTAACTTCTGTTAAGTGCTAAGATGGTAACCAGCTCTCTCCTTGATTTCCCCAGGAAAAATTAACTTGTTTCCAGGGTATGTGTAAAAAGTCCCACTTTTTGTTTTCTTGCCCTTTGGTATCTTCTCTGAAAACTAACTTAATGAAGTCCAGCACTGTAGGAGTATGTGATAAAAAGTACCTGAAAATCAATAGAGTTCCCAGGCCCCTCAGTTCCAGGCAGCCTTGCTTACCACGCTGTAAGAGCTCATCAGCACTGTCGTTCCACTTGCTGCACTCCTAAATTGATTGGAAATGCCCTGACCCAAAGGTCAGATGGTGTGTAAATATAAGGGATATCTCACCATGGCACTCAGAGCTCCACACTCCAGGAAGCCAAGAAGGCCATTTCAAAGGTATTGGTCTGTATCCTAAATAGAGGACTCATAATCTTCTTAGGAAAGACACACATCTCCACTTCGACCAGATGATTAAAGAAATTCCACTGGAGTTTCTTCAGGAGCCTTGCCATGTTCCTCTCCAACAGTGATTTGGGAACACTGCCTTCAGAAAACGCCTTTGGAACTAGCAGGATTGGATGTCTCTGCACTTAAAGTCAAAAGTAATTAAAGTCGATCCAGCTATATTATAAAATTACTAATTGCTGCAACCTGATTGGAAGTGACATTTATAAGTAAACTGAGGAATCTATTAGAACTCAGGAAAATTGACCATTCTTTTGAGATAAAGATGGCAAGACAATTAGCACTGAGGGGTAGAATGGCACTGCAGAGTACATTAAGCCTACAGAGAAAGACCCAAATTGTCACTTGATTCTTGGGAACTTGAGCAAGTTAACTAACTTCTTTGAGGCTGAGCTTTGAAAATCGTGATTCTTAACCAGTTTAGGATTATGAAAGTCTTTGAAAATCTGATGAAAGTCTCTTCTTAGAACTATTTTATGTAAATTTTACTGAGATTGTGAATACCTCACTATCCCCAAATACTTCTCAGGGCCCAAGTTAAGACTTTATATTCTAGAAACTTATAACTCTGCTATTCTATCTCTAGAATGTATCCTCTGTAAGAGTGAGGTGTTTCCAGAACCTAGGACAGTTCCTGATACCCACTGCATGCTTAAGGGACATTTGTAGAATCCTAATAAAGGAAAGAATAGTGAGACTCTTCAAGGAATTAAGTAAGGCAGTTTATGGAAAGGAGAAGTGAAAATTACAAAATATTCTACAAATATGTGACATCTTTTGTTAAAGTAAATTGCAAGCCACTTCTTATGCTCTGTTCTAATTGATACAGTAAGATAAAATCACAATTTACACTTTCCTACAATTTATAACTTATCCTATAAACCTGGCATTTTCTAAAATGATACATTTGTGCTGTAATTCAAATTTTATCCATTGAAAGCCATTAAAAATAATCAATAAATTAGTGAGAATTAAATTCCCTTACATGTCCAAAGAAATCCCGCTTTTCATTTTGCATTTTCTGCTTAATTCTAAGGATGCCACTATCGTTTTATTGGTCAAATGTGGACATATAATTCACTTGCTATTAAATTCCCACATTCAGTAAACAATTCAATAGTTTGCAATTCCCAAAAGTCTTCCACCTGAATTCTTAACCATTTATCTTCCATGTCTTTGCCTAGTCTCAGACCTCATTATTTTTCACTTAAAACATAAAAATATTTTTCAGTTTCTCCCCCTGTAATTTTTCATTTGCATCATCTCTGATCATCTTGCTAAAACATAAATTTGATCATGTGACTTTTCCACTTAACAATGAAGACACCCGTCCTAAGCCTATTTTATGGCAAATAAATGTGGAAATATAGTAAATGACGCCCTTCCTCATTGAAACTTAGCTCATGCCTCTCATCCTGTACTTCACACTCCTTCCATAGTTCACATCTCTCATGGTTACGCCTGCCATTTTCTTTGTACCTTCATGCTTCTGGTGGCAAAGAGAGGGTTCTGTTTACAACCTCCTTGGCCTCTCATCTTTCAAGTAGACTCCTACTCATCCATCTAGACTCAAATGTCACTTTCCTGACCACTTCTCCAATCAGCTAACCACTCAGCTAACCATACAGAAAAAGCACATTCTCTGTGCTTGCATTACAAATACACTTGACTCTAACACTTCTACTGCATTAAGATGATTTATATGTCTTTTTCACACTGGTCTCTAAGTTTCCTCAGAGCACTGCCCACATATTTTATACATTGAATCAATGACCAAGTAAAATTAGTATACTGACACTGCTGATAGTAACAATAGCTCTGAATAAGTTCCTATGCAGTTGCTAACTACCTCATATTTTCATTAAAGGTATCTAGTTTGTCTGCATCAAATCCACAGATGACTGTCTCTATACAGAACATAAATGACAATGATGATAATGTTTATAGAGTGCTTACATTTGCCTGGCTTCATGTTCATCATTTTACATGGTTATTTTTATTTAATACACTAGCACCTCTATGATGTCGGTATTATTAACCCATTTCACAGATAAGAAAACTGAGGTTTAGAGAAATTAAATTAAGACATACAGCCATATGGCTATTTACTAGCCTTATAACTAGTAAATAGTGAAGACAGGTGTATTAGTCCATTTTCATACTGCTATAAAGAACTGCCCAAGAAGGGGTAACTTATAAAGGAAAGAGGTTTAATTAACACACATGTCAATTAAGGCACCTCCTTCCAAGGTGGCAGAAAGGAGAAGTGTCAAGCGAAAAGGAAAGAGACCCTTATAAAACCATCAGATCTCGTGAGAACTCACCAACTGTCACGAGAACAGCATGGGGAAAACGACTCTGATGATTCAACCACCTCCACTTGATCTCTCCCTTCACACATGGGGATGATAGGGATTATGGGGATTACAATTCAGGATGAGATTTGAGTGGCGACACAAAGCCCAATCATATTGAAGAGATTTGTTCCCAACTTTTCTTGCAAATAGTATTATTCTCAAATTCTATTTTGAAGTATGAATGATCAGTTCACTAAGATGCTTTGTGGGAAAATCTAGGAAAGTCTCTTTAAATACATGTTTCAATGGTTTGCCTTCAAAATCTGGTGAAGGTTCATCTGGTGATACATTAATCAATTATCATATTTTCTTTTTCAGAGAACCCAAGTAAGAATTTTTACATTGCATTTCTCACGTGTTAAGGACAACATTGTTGTCCCTACCTAGAAGTGAGTTTCTTAAACTATATGATGATTTCAATGCAGACTCTAAACAAGAAAAATTTCTGATGTGGTCTTGAGAAATTACTTGATTAAAGCATACAAATTCCTACATTTCCCACTGGTGGAGTGGAGACTCCCAGAAAGCCTACTGCAGAATCCAGTGTTTCTTCACTAACACAGACCTTAGACCACATCTTTCTTTCTCATTCTACATCTCTGTTCCTTGCTGGCCAGTTTAGTCTTTCAATTGTCTAAGGACTCTCCATTCCTCCCCTCCTCTTTCTAGCCTGCTATTTAAAGGCCCCTCTGAATAAACCGCAGCTTTCCTACTGCGTGCCTTTAGTTCAAAAATGAGAATCTGCCCTACAGTCTGGCCTCCTTCCTGCCTGAAGCCAGCATCTTCATCCTGCCTTTGCCAGTTTCAGAGAGATCAGCCCATTCAAACGCTTATGCCTCATCCCAAATATTCATCAACATCATGCCCATTCTTCAATTTCAATACAAATCTTTCTTGCTTGCATGATGGACTTAGGCAAGGCACATAATTCTCTGTGATTCACAGGGTTTATATGAGGATTAAGTGAGATAACACAAGAAAAGACACTTGGAACAATGCCTAGCCCATGAGAACTCTATATACTCAGTGATGGTGTTTAGTTATTTTATTGTTGAGGCACTTACAACCACTGTAAAGAGAACAGAGATGGTTAAAAACACCAACTCCATGTCAATGAGGCCTGAGCCTGCCACTTATGCCAGGTGGGACCTTGGGGAAATCACATTACATTTTTGGCCTCAGTTTCTTCTGTGAAAGGAACATCCCACAGTACCTCTATCACAGAAATGCGGAGGAGTTTACATGCAACAGTGTGAGTATAAAGCACTTGCTTCTGGAAGTAGTACAGAGGAACTGCCCAGTCTACATATTAGTAACTTGTCATTTCCCAGCCCCTAAAGATCTCTCCCTTTCTAAATTCCTCAAGAGCTGCAATCATTTTCTCACATTCCAAGATGTACTTTTCTCTGACTATTTCCATCGTGGTAGGTGTGCCCTTCCAGCTAGGTGTGAGTTCCCCAAAACCATGTACTATCTTGTATATTTCTCCCAAACTCGTCTACTCTCAGCAAATAGGAAACTGCTAGGAATGTAAATGCCTGAGAAGTATTGACTTGCACATCACCAATACGTGCTATTAACGTTTGTTAATTTATATAACATTTCATCTGTTTGAGTTCGTAGCCAAGAAAAAAATATGAATAAATTGTCATTATTTTTGCTCTTTTTGGAGGAATAGGGAATTGAATATATTTTAATAGCAAATTTATATAAATAAACATAATAACACTAGACATATAATTGCATGTAGTATAGCAGAGTGAGAAAATTAGAGGTAATGAACAGAATATACTATTTTAAAATTATATAAACACAGTTTCTATCAATAAAAAGTCATTGTTTAAAGAAATCTACAGTCTGACCTTGCAAAAGAAAAAAAATTAACATATGAAGTTGAATTTCTGAAACTTGTTCACTGAAAGATTTCTAACATGAATACTTAAAGTCTCCAAATTTATACTAAAAATTCATATGTAAATGAACAATGAAAATAAAAATTGCCAATACCTGATACCCATTTTCTTTTTGTATATATTACCACTCTACTTGTGATGGAAAAATAAAAGTTTCTCATCATATGCCATGTAAGTACATGATATTGGTTGGCTCTGTGTCTTCACCCAAATCTCACTTTGAATTGTAATAATACCCATGTGTCAAGGGCAGGGCGAGGTGGAGATAATTGAATCATGGGGGTGGTTTTCCCCATACTGTTCTCGTGATAGTAAATAAATCTCAAAAAATCTGATGGTTCCATAAATGAGTTTCCCTTCACAAGCTCTCTTGCCTGTTGCCATGTGAGACATGACTATTCCTCCTTGCCTTCTGCCATGCTTGTGAGGCCTCTGAAGCCATGAGGAACTGTGAGTCCATTAACCAATTTCCTTTATAAATTACCCAGTCTTGGGTGTGTCTTAATTAGCAGCATGAGAACAAACTAATACAGTAAACTGGTACTGGTAGAGTGGGATGCACCTATAAATATACCCAAAAATGTGGAAGTGATGTTGGAACTGGGTAACAGGCAGAGTTTGGAACAGTTTGGATGGCTTAGAAGAAGACAGAAAAATGTGGGAAGGTTTAAAACTTCCTAGAGATTTGTTGAATAGTTTTGACCAAAATGCTGATAGTGATATGGACAATGAAGCCTAAGTTGAGGTGGTCTCAGATGAAGATAAGAAACTTTTTGGGAATTGGAGCAAAGGTGACTCTTTTTATGCTTTAGCAAACAGACTGGTCACATTTTGCCCCTGCCCTAGATATCTCCAGAACTTTGAACTTGAAAGAGGTAATTTAGGGTATCTGGTGGAAGAAATTTCTAAGCTGGAAAGCATACAAGAGGTGACTTGAGTGCTGTTAAATGCATTCGGTTTTATGTATTCACAAAGATATGGTTTGGAGTTGGAACTTACATTTAAAAGGGAAGTAGAGCATAAAAATTTGGAAAATTTGCTGCCTGACAATGTGATAGAAAAGAAAATCCCATTTTCTAAGGCAAAATTCTAGCCAGTTGAGAAGTTTGCATAAGTAATAAGGAGCCAAATGTTAATTATCAAGACAATGAGTAAAATGTTTCTAAGGCATGTCAGAGGTCTTCACAGCAGCTCCTCCCTTCATAGGCCTAGAGGCCTAGGCCAAAAAAATGGTTTCGTGAGCTGGGCCCAGGGTCCCCCTGCTCTGTGTAGCCTAGGGACTTGGTGTCCTGCATCCCAGCCACTCCAGCCATGGCTAAAAGGGGCCAAGGTACAACTCAGGCCATGGCTTCAGAGGGTGAAAGCCCCAAGTCATGGCAGCTTCCACATGATGTTGAGCACGTGGGTATACAGAAGTCAAGTATTGAGGTTTGGGAACCTCCACCTAGATTTCAGAGGATGTATGGAAATGCCTGGATATCCAGGCAGAAGTTTGCTGCAGAGGCGAGGCCCCCATGGAGAACCTCTGCTAGGGCAGTGTGGAAGTGAAATGTGGAGTTGGAGCCCCCACACAGAGTCCCCACTGGGGCACTGCCTGATGGAGCCATGATAAGAGGGCCACCATCCTCCAGAACCCAGAATGGTAGATCCACTGATAGCTTGCACTGTGCATGTGGAAAAGACACAGACACTCAACACCAGCCTGTGAAAGCAGCTGGAAAGGTGGACATATGCTGCAAAGCCATAAGGGTGGAGATGCCCAAGACCATGGGAACCCATCTCTTCCATCAGCATGATTTGGATGTGAGACATGGAGTCAAAGGCGATCATTTTGGAGCTTTAAGATTTGACTACCCTGCTGGATTTCAGACTTGTGTGGGGACTGTAGCCTCTTTGTTTTGGCCAATTTCTCCCATTTGGAATGAGGGTATTTACTCAATGCCTGCACTGCCACTGTTTCTAGGAATTAACTAACTTTCTTTTGATTTTACAGGCTCATAGGTGGAAGGGACTTGCCTTGTCTCAAATGAGACTTTGGACTGTTGGATTTCTGGATTAATGCTGGAGTAAGTTAAGACTTTGGGGAACTGTTGGAAAAGCATGATTGTGTTTTCAAATGTGAGGACATGAGATTTGGGAGGGGCAGGGGTGGAATGATATGGTTTGGCTCTGTGTCCCCACTCAAATCTCACCTTGAATTGTAATAATTCCATGTGTCAAGGGTGGTGCCAGATAGAGATAATTGAATTGTTGCAGAGGTGTCCTCATACTGTTCTTGTAATAGTGAATAAGTCTTATGAGCTCTGATGCTTTTTATAAATGGAAGTGCCCCTGAACATGCTCTCTTGCCTGTCATCATGTAAGACATGACTTTGCTTCTCCTTTCATTCCATCATCATTGTGAGGCCTCTCCAGCTATGTTGAACTGTGAGTCCATTAACATTCTTTCCTTTATAAATGACCCAGTCTCAGGTATGTCCTTATTGGCAGCATGACAACAGACTAATGCAGTACAACAGTCTGTGTATAAGGTGGGCTAGTTGGAAACACTTCTGTCAAAATATTACCTATTTGACACAGATAAGACACAGCCTGGGTCTCCAAACAGGATGACCTCACTAGCTGCCCTCTGGAAACCAAGTTTTGTTTTGAAATCTTAAGAAATGTCTCATGTGTCACAAGAAGAGGTTGCAATCTGAAGTTGAGGGCCTTCTGTTCGTCAGTGAGGTTTCTTGCCCTTCCAAAGGATGCACATCCCTGCAGGACCCTGAGTTTCTGAGCTGCTTCCAGGATACTTCCTGATTCCTGTGCTTAGAAAGGAATAGAGACCTCTGTATCCCTCAGCAGTGTGAGGCAGGTAGGGCTGGCTCTCAAAACACCTGCTCCAATTAATGTCCATCTGTGCTTGTACTTCAGGAAGTTGTAGCAGCAAGAAGCAGCGTTTTTGTTGATAAAGTCACTTCTGGAACTTTTCCTGTTTATGGGAGAACTTTTGAGGCAGTAGATGATCAGCAGACTTGAACACTGGAAGTACAGGAATTGCAGGATGGAGTAACAGACTGTTTTATTAATAAGTTTCACAAAAGGGAGGGTGCCACACAAATTAATGGTTATAGATACTACACCTTCTACATTAAAAGACAGCCTCAAAAATCTGAACCTAACACAATAACTCATATTTTTCAAACCACATTCTGTTTTGCAGAAAACTTTCTCACAAAGATGCCTTTAAATATTTCTCCCCTTAAGCCTGAAAGAGGGAGAGACGGCCCCTTTTACAACAGCACAGTGTACTCATTATGAGCCAAGGTTTGGAATTGGACTCCTAAGTTTGAATATCCTCTCTGCCCCGTATCACACTTGTTTATGACCTTGACCAATGGCTTACCCACTCCAAGGCTCCACTTTCTAACCTATAAAATAAAGATGAAACTGTGTCTTCTTTTAATGTCACTTGATGGTTAAACATAACTTATTGGAAATTCCTTCATCGTGTGCCCAATTAGACTGTTAGAAAGTGCCCCCATTTTTAATTATTCACTGAAGTTGTGCATTGTGGACAGAGCCTGCCCTACATCTCAGATCTCATGAGGCTGAGCCCTTGTTATCACCACTTTTCCAGGGCAGAGAAAAGACAAGCATGGCTTCTACTTCTTTCACTGAGTAATGAAAAGCGTCAAAGAAAAGCACAGCTCACATCATTGGTGGCATGACCAGGTCATAATACATGTGCTTCTATACAGCCCTGTGTCTCTGGCCCTCCATACTGACTGAGGAGCTGTCAGTCTTCCACAAAGCAAATGCCCAAAGGAGGCATGGCTGCGGCTGAAAGGTCTGATCCCAGGGATTGGGTCTTAGCTCTCACTCTGCTGCTTTTGGCCAATGTGCATTATTGTTCTCTAGAAAGATGGAGTTCTCTTCTCCCAATTTCCGTGTAAAATTCTATTGAGAGAGCATGCATCCCTTTTTGTTTATTTGTTTTTGTTTTGGTGCACCACTGCACACTATCCAACCTTGACTAGACTTCCTTTAGTGTAAAAGGAAATATCTTTAATGCACTAAGAAATAATCACATCTACCATGACCCGAGGGAAGAGAGGAGTTTGGTAGGGGGAGTCGTGTAAGGATAGGACTGGAAGCATTTCTGCCCTCAGTGCTTTCCAGAGTCCTAGACTTCTGTTCACAGAGTAGGTATGTATGCTTGATGAAAGGCTCAACCAGACCCCAAGAATACTGCAACTAATTTACAGGGGAAATAAAAGGAAGACAGAATTCTAGTCTACTATTCAGGAAAAGGTTACAAAACAAGTCACCCCTGTATGAGCAAGAAACCTAGCTTGTGTAGGCTTGTCGTTCTGAGTTTTCTTATGCTTATGGAAGCAATAAAGTATGTCATTGTACACCTCAGAAATTTCTATATTACTTTTTTGCATATAACTAAATACACATTAACATTTTATTATCACCTTTTATCCAAGAATCATTGGTGGATAAAAGCAAAGTAGCAATACGGCTTTTAAATAAAATACATATTTGATACATCTACATAATTAGCTGGGAGTTGTACTATATCTAATGAAACTATAGTTAAATTTTAAAATCAAGTTCATACTTGAAACTGAATAGGAAAAATGCAAACTGCAGCACTTAGTTTCATGAGACTGACAAACAAGAACTCTCCATATAGGGCCCGGCTTTTCTAAAATGTGAAGTCTAGGCAAGCACATGACTTGCACTGAATACTGGCTGAAAGGGTGTATTCAAATGACCAACCCAGTCTTAACCAAAATGCTCACCACCAATAGTGTGTTGCATTCTTCCTGCTGATGTTAGTGGGTCCAATAAAATCATTTCTAAAATTATGAATACATTTTTTTCTTTTATTCAAATTGTGTTCCTCATGGGTACCAAGGAAAAATAGAGATCAAAATAAAGAGACTACCAGAGATGGATCCAGAGAAAAAATGATGGAAGTTCCAACAGGCGACAGGTCTTGTATGAGGCAAGTACACAGGTAACCATAATCTTGAATACCTTTCTACCAACACCCATTGCCCTCCCCTTGGTAAAACTTTCTTTTCCTAATTAACCAGAGAACAATTTGGAGTGATATATTAAATACGTTCCAAATAGGGACATTCAATAGATATTTGTTGTCCTCAATCATTTTTCTATTTTTTCTATTTAACACACCTATGTAATATTTATAGCAAATCACTTTTCACTGAACACTCTTTTTAGAGCTACTTTGTTTACATCTACCCTTGTCACTGGAGTACTCTACATGCTCAAGGTCCCATCTTTGCCTGCTGAACTCATACTCAATATTGTGGTCAAGTTCAAATGTCTTTCCCTGACCTTCCAAATTATATATTAGCACTATTCCCTTCTGATCTTCTAAGCACTCTGACAGCATGCTGCACTTGTGCTTCAGAGTAACCATTGGATTGTAAGGAAATAACCATTATGTAGTTTTCTGTATAATGCACGTCTCCCTTGTTAATCCAGAAGCCTCATGAGAAATGGGATCTTGCTAGTTTTATTCATCATGGAATGCCCCCCAAAACCAGCTGTGCCTGGCAAATTGGTGAGCAATCAGTAAGTATCTGTTGAATAAAATTAAAAAAAAATAGGGAATAAGATGATAATGAGTAAATAATAGAAGTTGTTTCTGACAGGTAGAGGAAAAGAGTGAGAAAGAAAGTCAATTTAATTTTTTTAATGCACTGGGAAAGCACTTAGAGCTCAACAGTTTATGGTTCTCATTGTTAGATATCAATTGTCATTCACAATAACAGGTGAAAAAGTTGTAGCATATAAATTGGTATTGTTTAATAAATAGGCCCATGAGGTTGCTATCCTGCTTTTACAACTTCTAGTCTTCACTGTATTAAAAATATCTACTAGAGTAAAATAGCACAAAAATAAACTATACAAGGATTAAAAGAATTAAAAGTATAATTTATCCACACTTACCCACATAATCTAAGAAAATCAATAAATGATTATAATTGATAAAATTGTTCAACAAGATTTCTGGATACTAAATATATCTGTGTAATATTCCTTTACATCTGCAGCAAACTGTTAGAAAATTTGATTTTAGGTCAGGCGCTGACGGCTCACGCCTGTGAGCCCAGCACTTTGGGAGGGCGAGGTGGGAGGATCACGAAGTCAAGAGATTGAGACCATCTGGCCAACATTGTGAAACCCCGTCTCTACTAAAAATACGAAAATTAGCTGGGCGTGGTGGTGTGTGCCTGTAGTCCCAGCTACTTGGGACACTGCAGCAGGAGAATCACTTGAACCTGGGAGGCGGAGGTTGCAGTGAGCCGAGATCACACCACTGCACTCCAGCCTGGGTGACAGTGCAAGACTCTGTCTCAAAAAAAAAAAAAAGAAAAGAAAGAAAAAAGAAAATCTGATTTTAAAGGGTTATTTTTATAATAGCACAACGACAGTTATAACTAAATCTATTAATAATAAATATGTAGGTAAGACCTTTAGATTAAAATAATAATTTTATTGAATGCCATAAAAAGACATAAGCAAACAAGTTACATATCATGCTCATATGCCTAAAGGTCCTTAGGGCAACTCTTACAAATAAATATATAAAATCAAAGCAATTCTAATCAAATCCTATTAGTGTTTTCAAGGAAGATGGCAACTTTTTGCTAGAATACCCATGGAAAAGTTACAGATCAGTATCTGTCAAGGAAATTTTGTTGTTGTGAATGAATAGAGAAATAGCTTAACTGATACAAGCCACTACTAAAAAGCTACAGAAATTAAACAGTGTATATAGTTTAAGGAATAGACACAGGAACGAAAGTGACAGAATAAATGGCCTTAAAATAAACTCATGTACCTATGAGAGCTTAGGATAGGGCATACTACAAATGTCTGAGCAAAAGATAGACTATCCAATACATGGTGAAGAAATCACTGGCTAATCATACAGAGAAAGAAAAAAAAATCAGATAACTACTTCTCTACAAATAAAAACAAAAAAAGTAACTTCTGATGGGATTAATAACTTAAGTCAGATTAACAAATATTTAACTTTCAAATTATAATGTAGAGACTATATTGATGACACCAAGATAGAAACACAGAAAAGACAAAAGCATAAAAGAAAAATGAACATATTTGAACATATTAATACTGAAACCTTTTATAAGATAAAATACATCATAAGCAAAGTGAAAAGAAAGCCACAGGTGGGAAGAGGATAGTTACAAATCTCACAGGTAAAATGGGATATCATACAATATGCAAAAGGAACAGATAAATTCAATTGTAATAAAATAAAAATAAATAGAAAAATAGGCTAGTTATAAGAATTGACAGTTGACAAAAGACATTCAAATGTCCAATAAATACGTCAAAGATCTGTTTGTCTCACTAATAATCTCACTAATAATCAGGAAGTCACAAATTATGAAAATAATCAGCTAACATATTATCCTCCTTAGATTGTAAAAATCAATAAATCTGACTCATTTTAGAATGTGGGAACACAAAAAAAAAATGCATAATAGATAGGATGGTAACCTGAATATCTATTTAGCATTACACAGCTGAAGACAGACACAATGCACAACCTAACAATTTGATCTTTAAGTTTGTATGCTAAAAAAACTCATGTTTTCATAAGGTGGAATAAAGTTTCTCATTACACTGAAAGATGATTCACACACACACACACACACACACGCACACACACACACAATACACATTTCCTCTTTGTTACCTTAGAAATTTTTTGAAATATTGTCTTATTCCCCAGTGTAAGCGTAAAGCTGTACTCTTAGTAAAAGTAATTTGAAAGAAAGTGTATGTTAGTGAATCAGCACATGCTAAACGTGTTGCAAACTCTGTCACTCAGATCATTTATTATAAGTATATTCCATTCAGAAATTTAAAATTCAAGTTAAGAGCATGTAGCTTAAAATTAAAATGACCCGAAAAGCACTGCAGAAAAAAGGATGGTAACTTCACTGGTATCATTCACTCAAGGTATTTATATCAGGAAACTAGTTGTTTTATTAAAAAAAATATAATATGTTTTTATATTTATACATATAAATGTTAGTTGATTGATTATTGCTTTATTAAGATATTCTTTGGTACATGTTTTGAGAAATGTCGTAGCTCTTCAAAAAGGCTTTAAAGAATCAGCTCTCTTCTTGTCATGCATGGGTCAAGTTTTATCACTTCTCATTGAGAGACTAAACTTTTAAATGTTCGTTGAGCTGTATCATTTCATGGGCTACATAAAAGTGATGGTTAAAAATGTGAATATATTTCATCACTGGTTATCCTTAAGTTTTTAAGTGTTTTAAGTCTTATTTCAGAACACATTAGAATCTATATTTGCAGAGAACTGTAGCTTTTGGCTCTAATTAATGGACCAGCATAGAGTCATATCGGCCACTACAGGCATGGCATGACTACAAGGCCTGCCACCAAGTCCTTTGCCAAGGAAACAACACTTGGAAAAAATCTATGACACTTTGCGTATCACTTATTAGCTATTTTGATTCCTGACCTTGGGTCAGTCATTTATCTCTTCACCTCAGTGTTCTCATCTGTAAACTGGCATTCGTAATTCTGGTCCTCCAAACCTCAGGCTATTGTAACAATCAAAGGCCAAATCAAGTAACAAGCATGACAGTATGTACTCATTTGCTAGGGCTGCCATAAGAAAATACCATAGACTTAGTGGATTAAACAACCGCAATTCATTTTCTCAACAATGCTGGAGGCTAGAAGTCCAAGATCAAGTTGTCGGCAGAGCGGGTTTCTTCTGAAAACTCCTTGGCTCATACATGGCCATCGTCTCCCAGCATCTTCCCATGGTCTTTCTTCTGTGCCAGCCTGCGTCCAGACTTCTCATAAGGGCTCCAATCACACTGGATTAGGGCCCACCTTAATGTCCTCATTTTAACATAATTACCTTTTTAAAGACCTTATCTCCAAATATAGTCATATTTCGAGGTTCCGGGGGTTAGAACTTTAACATGCACATTTAGAAAAAAGGAGAGAGGAAACAATTTAAACCAAAGCCCAGTGCCGATGTCAAATCATTGTTGTTGACAAAAACATCAGGACGGCTACACATACCTGCAGAAACATGGGATTTGTTCAGTTTCCCTCAGATTGATGATGACTATCTGGAAGTCACGTGGTAAATAAATGAGAAAAGACAGAAGATTGTGTGAAAAGTTCTTCATGCTGCTCAAGGGCTTTGCACCTTTGGTTTTCCCACTCTCTTGTATCATCAGTCTCTCTCCTCACCAGATTATCCCTAGCAGCAGGCAAACATTCCGTAGTTTGATGGCCTTCAAATTTTAAAACTGTAATTCACGTGAAGAATTCACATTTTATATTATAATCCAATATACACCAGTATATGTGTGTAGATACATAACTATTTGTAAATTTTTCATAATAATACATTCCACAAAAATAAAATTCTTACCGTTACCACATGGCATGTACCCTATTTTCTCTTTTACTCCAATTAATGTTTTAAATGATTATTGCAACCCAATACAAATATTTTAAGACGAATTATGGTTCACAAACTGCAGTTTAATAAATGCCACTCTAAGGTATGTGTGTGTGTGTGTTTTCAGTCAGGTCTCCTTATACCATCCAGGCTGGACTTGAACTCCTCGGCTCAAGCGATCCTCCCACTTCAGCCTCCGGAGTAGCTGGGGCTGCAGGTGCATGCCAACACACCCAGCTCTAAGATGTCGTTTTCAAGGCACAACAACTTCCTTTACCCCATATCCCTTCCATCAACCACGGTATTTCTCTGCTGCCCTTAGCCAAACTTCTCAAAAGATAGGTCAACAGACACTCTACTTCTGCACTTCCCATCAGCAACTCAGATCACTCCAACTTTGGCTTCTGCAGCAGCAGCCACTCTGATAGATCACCTCTGGCGTTTTGGTTACTGGCAACTTCCATGTTGCCAAATCCAAAGGACACATTCCAAGCATCTTTCTCAACTTTAAACAGCCTTCAATGTAACTGGCCACCCTGTCATTCTTGAAATGCATGTATCTATTGGCTTCTGAAATAGGATAGTCTCCTAGTATTCTAGCAATCTCACAGTTTACTCTTCAGTCTCTTAGTCCTACCTTCTCTTTCTTTACTTTACCTGAGGAATCTCTGGGCTCGGTCCTGGAACCCATTCTCTTCCTAATCTATGTTCTATCCTAGATGCTGTCAAAAACTAGATTAAATACCATTTATATTCTATAAAAACTCCAGTGTTTAACTCCTCTAAAGAATTATCCAGATCAAGGCTCATATTGAATATATTCAGTTGCCTATTTGACATCTCCATTGTGTATCTTAAATGAGTCTCAAACACAATATTTCCAAACGCATGATTTTGCCCATGAGTCATTCCTCTTCCAGTGTTCCTCACTAAATGCAAGCCCACCTACCCATAAATCAAGAAATCTCCCCTTCTTTTCCCATCCCCTTGCACATGCAATTCATCAGCATGACCTTTTTTCAAACTAATACCTTACATTTATTTCTTAGACCATTAAGATTCCTTTCGAACTCATTACTCATTGTTTCACTTGTCCAGATACATCAGCACCCCTCTTCAGCATCCCTTACCACTTTCTACAAAGCAACCAGAGTGATCTTTTCAAAATGTGAATCAGATAATACCATTGCTCTCCCTCTCTTCCAAGCATACATACATTCATAATGCCTGGCACTTAGCACTCAATTTTTTTAAAGGATTGAACAAATCATACATTTGCCATGCAGCCTTGGGAGAGACAAAGGAAGCTGAAACAAAGAGCACCTGGCCATGAAACTGCTTTCTTGCATCTATGCACACTGGAAAAGGGGCAGTGAGAAGCAGGAATTTGTATGGTATTTGTGAATGTTCTGACATGGCTCAGTGAAGCCAAAACCATATATTACTTAATATTATTATTCACACTATGCCAAGCATGGGACCTAGACAGTGGAAGGTCCAAGTTGCTGACCTCAGGAAGGTTTACTGGGGCCATGTTCCATGACAGCAGAACAAACTAGAAGTTTATACTTTACCAAATGCAAAAGAGCACACAGTTGCTAGAGAAACACTGCACAGCTGCTGAATCGCAAGTCTTCTGTTTTTATATAAATAAAAATTTTACACTTTTATACCACATTTAATGTTCCCAGACGCCACAGGTGTGGATAGTGGGTCCAAGAAGAGACAGTAGGATTCATTAAATTTGAATAAAACAGGAATCAAAGGTAAGACAAATATTGAAGAGGGACAGGAATTCTCGGTGGGCCCACGGTAAAGCAATTTGGCTTTTCAGAGAGGTTTGAAGTGTCCTGGGACTCAAGTAATGAGATCCCAAGAGTAAGAGATTTTCTACAGATACAAAGCCAAAAACATATTTGGCAACTTTAGAAATGATTCTGGGGTCAATGTGCAGTCTTGCTAGTCTAATTTTCCTTAGTTTATACAATTAGGGATGTTTGGTCCTGTTAAGGATTACTGAGAGGAAACTTCAGGTAGGAAGCTTTGCAAGTTGGTTTAGTTTGTCCACAAAGGGATTTTTCAGATTTGCAAGCATCATATTATATGTATGGGTACAATTTTATGAAAAGGTTTTGCAATGGGCTCCAAACAAAGGAGGATGATTGTTGAAGTTGTCAGTTGTGTCGTGATTTTGTGATCATAACCTGTTTCTAAAACCAGAGGAGGGAACTTTATTAGGTCCCAAACCTACATCTACACTAAGAGCATCTACATGCACTTATGTGAACGCAGATCCTATAATATGAAATGATTGCTCAACTTCACATTTCATAAACTGGAAATACATTTTCCTCTTAGCTTCTTAATTTGGGTAACTTTTTTTGAAATCAGGAAAATATCAATACAAAAAGTGACTTAAGTTTTCCAAGTTTAAAAAGCAAGACTAACAATTCATTAGCTTTACTGTGTGTAGAAAATAGGGCACTCATGTAGTAAGGTGAGCTTTCACTTATTTTTCCCTGTCCTCTATTTTCCATTTTCATTCATCCGTCTCTTCTTTCTCCTTCTTTCCTCTTCCCTTTTTTTTTTCCTCAGATGGAGTCTCACTCTGTTGCACAGGCTGGAGTGCAATGGCATGATCTCGGCTCACTGCAGCCTCTGCCTCCTAGGTTTAAGCAATTCTCCTGCCTCAGCCTCCCAAGTAGCTGGGATTATGGATGCCCGCCACCAAACTCAGCTAATTTTTGTATTTTAGTAGAAATGGAATTTCACCATGTTGGCCAGGCTGGTCTCAAACTCCTGACCTCGAGCAATCTGCCCATCTCAGCCTCCCAAAATGATGGGATTACAGGTGTGAGTCACTGTGCCTAGCCTTTCCTTTGTTTTTTGTTTTTTGTTTTTTTTTTCCCCTCTTACACTTTCCTTTTTTAAAAATGCATGAGCCTGAACAACAATCCTAGAAGCTTTCTTCAAACAGTGGCAGTAAATATTTTTAAAACATGATCTTTGCCTTCATTGTAATAGGAATTTGTTCAGGAAGAATTGTTTTCTTCTTCAGAGCAGTAATAAAAAGAAACAGTTGAAAATATGGCAATGTTCATTTACTTTTAGTTTGGAATTTCTATATAACATTTGTCAGGGTATTATATTAAAAACTGAAACAAATTCATAAATTGAATAAAAGTATTTTAAAAGAGAAAAAACATACTCAGAATAGCAACTTTGTTCTGGCATGACCACAAAAAAACAAGAATCAATGGAGTAATTTTGCAACAGAAATGATTTGCAACAGAAATGTACTGCATGGACTTGGATTTTCTTTCAAGCTGCCTATTAAGTAAATTTCCTACTCAACTGTTAGTACTTGCTACAGTCGTAAGATTAGTAAGTTAATATATTCATTTTGGAGCTTTATGTGAATAAATTAGGAGGCCACTGTACATGAAGGAAGGAGTTGACAGGCTGAAGCCAGGAAGATAGAGGTAGTGGCCTTGATAAGTAAGTTGGCTTGCTGATACATGTTCAAATTACAGCTAACAGCTTTTCTGATGTATGGGACATGGGCTATGATGGAAAGGTAGGAGACAAGGGTGATACACAGCCCTGGTTCCAGTCTTGGATCTCACAAATCGACTATTTACATTTTTGCCAGAAAAATTCATCTATACTTCAAACCTGACGATGTTACCCCATGGCTCACAACTCCAAAATGACATTATGTGGCCAAGAAGGGAAAAAAAAGCAGCTGCATATATGACCTTAATATATTACTTGGTTTCCCTAAATACCACAATTGTTTTCTGTCCAAATGGACATAAGAACGACTACTTTGTCAGATTTCTGGAAGGATCAATGCAAAAAGGTATATACAATCTTTTTCTATGCTACATAAATGTTATTGATAATTGGAAATGTGTGTTCTTTAAAGTTTAGGTAAACTAATTCCCCAAAGAATTATTGTGAATAATCTGTAAAACACAAACAGAAACAGAAACATTACTTAGTTCACTAGGAACCAAAATGTATCTACTTTTTATTATCCAGCATCTTCCTTACCAATTTTCAAACTGATATGTTTGGATAAAGTTTCACTGATGGGTTAGGCATGATTATGTTCCCACAATGTATCATTTAGAATATATATCAGCAAAGGAAGTTAATACTGTCCAGACAAGGATCATGTGACTAAGGCAACTATCTAAAAATACTTGACTGAAGCAAGTGTCTGGATGCAGTTTATACACCCTGTGTCTCAGCTCCTACTACAGTGGACTCACATGAATTTCTGTGTTCTTTGGAGATAATAAATTAACAATATACATATATCGAAGACATAAATGAAGTCTCTTTTATTAAAACTATTGCCAATACTTTAAAGCATAACCATAGTTTTATTAGATTTTATTCTCATCTGCTAGTCACTAAAGGCATAAAGGAAATTGATTTCATATGTGTACATATGAATCTATTTGTAATTAAGAACTCATTTCTTAAGATTTTATGACTCCCAAAGAGAAAAACATAAGAAGTTATGTAGTCTCATTACAAACTTGAATATTTTTACAAATGACCTGACCTCTCCTAGAGAAAATATTTTCTCGAACAATATATTTTCATTGTAATTAATATAATAACATGTCATTACCATAGCCATGTTGTATTAATTTTAACTGCTCATGTGGCCAAGAGTGTGCTTTTCTAGAACGACCTCAATTCTTCAAAATAACTTAGTTGAAAACACCAATGTACTTCTTTCAAAGATTTTGGGATAAGTTTTAGAAATTGTTCTTCTTAATTTTATCATTTTCTTCCATTTCTACTGTCTCTTTTAAAAAAGTGCCAGTTAAGCCTCGAGGTCTCGTAAGTACATGTTTTAAAAAATAAAAAACAGCATATGTTTTACCTTTCATGTAAATGATGGCTGTTTATTGTCAATAATCATTCAAGTAGTAAATATTGTTGGAATCTAAAAAGGTATTTCTCTTTAAAAATAGTTTGCTGCCCGGGCACCATGGCTCACACCTGCAAACCCAACACTTTGGGAGGCCGAGGCAGGCAGATCACTTGAGGCCAGGAGTTTGAGATCAGCCTGACCAACATGGTGAAACCCTGTCTGTACTCAAAATGCAAAAATCAGTGGGTGCCTGTAATTCCAGCTAGGGAGGCTGAGACAGGAGAATCAGTTGAACCTGCGAGGCGAAGGGTGCAGGATAACGCCACTGAACTCCAGCCTGGGCAACGCAGTGAGACTCCATCCCCACCAAAAAAAAATGACCATTTGCCATGCTATGTTTTTGAAAAAGTGAGGATGTTTACAAGTAAAAGGGCAGCCCTACTTAAGATATATGCTTATCCTTTTGACTAGGCTTATTTCTTACAATGTTTAGATGTGAGAAAAGGAGAGAAAGCATGGAGGAGATGATTAACATTCATTGGGTCCACTATCCATCACACACGTTGTTCTATCACGTAAAACTTGTGCATCATTTATTCCTTTACAACAGTCCTAGAAGTAGACTATATTAGCCTTATTTACCCAGGTGAGGGCACTGTGACTGAGAAGTGTTCAGTAATATCAACATCGACTCTGTGGCCCAGGTTGTCTAACTCTAAAGACCCATGAGATGTCCACTGGTCCACACTACTCAGCAGTGTGGAGAATTGAGGACATGAAGACAACAGCATACCACAAAGTTCCTAGAATCAGAATGGCCAGGTTGGGAGGCAGGATTATAAAGAGGTTGATTTCTAGCCACAGGAGGGAATGTCTAGAGTCACACAGAGAAACACGTCTAAGTAGATTTATCCAATATTAGATCTGATTAAATGTAGATAAACGCTAACCAGCTCAACTCCCTAGATTAACTTAAAAGTCCATGTTTGATAAGGAGAAGACACAAGTTTAATCACATTCCATGTATATTACTTCTTAAAACCAGTCAATGGAAACTACACCCTTTATCACACTGAAAATATCCTTGCAACTGTCAAGCTCTTTGAGAGTACGGAGCTTCAAACTTCAGCTGGTCTCTTCAGGAAAGGAAGCCAGAAGTTCCTGCCACCTAAAAGACAGTTGAAGTAGGGGCTATACATTATCACAAATGAAGACTCACAAATCACCCAGACCTGCTCAGCTCAGAGGTACTGGAAGTAATGGAAGAAACTGGGCTGGGATGACACTGTCTTCTGGGTACTAAACAAAGAAAGACCCAATTTTGTGCATATTTGATGTTTAAAAAAAAAATGTTGGGCCCTTGGTGAGGGGAGGGAGGGTGGACATATAGACAAATGTGAGGGACCCCACAGCTAGGGAAACATTACATACAAATAAATCATATTATAGGAGAGAGCAATGGCACTTAATAAAATCATAGAGTATGCTGTGCTTATCTGACATTCATTATGGCCCAAGCACTGTGCTACACATGACTCAGATGTCATCTCATTTTCCAAAGGCCTGTAACATGCAGAGCATCACCCCTATTTCACAGATGAAGAAATGGAGCCTCCTAGATAATAGATGTTATACCAAAGACAACATAATTGGTATGGGCTAATCAGAATTTGGGGTCCTCCAAATACATAGCTGAGGCTTCACATTTCACTGTCTTAGGAAACATGGAGGTAAAGGCTTCCATCAGTTTACATGTTAAAAGGAGAATGACTATGATGCTTCAGCAGTGACCATTCCTGAAGGAGGAGGCATCTGAGCTAAGTGTGTAAAGATGGACAGCATCTAGACATAGAAAGCTGGGGGCGAAGGACATCCCATAGTGGCCCTGTACAGGCTTGGAGGGCAGAAATCCCACAGTCATAATGCAGAATGGCAAGGGACTTAACTTAACTGGAGCCCAAAGCACACACAAAGTGTCAACGGGGGTACAGTGTTAGAGAGGCAGGTGGACACCATATCACGAGAGACCCTGAATGTCACCCTAAAGAGCTTCCCTGTGCACTGCAGGCACTGTGGGGTCCAGAAAGTCTCTTAGTAGATGAATGAGTTGCCAGATACAAAATGGAATGATTCATCTGGTAGTAGCATGCAAGAGTGATGAAATTTATAGTCTCTTATAGATTCATAAGTGTAAGCAGCCTTATCTTGGCTAGTCACAAAGCCTTACCCATTTTATTAAAGAATTTAAATACATGACTTTCAAGGAAGAATAACTAATAACAAATTTTTTTTTTCAAATCATGCCTATGAGACCACATTTATGTGAGATACCATTTTAGATGTACCCATAATTAGTTTCAACGAAATCTCAGCATTTGCACTACTTGGTAAGGTTCCAAAATGATGATATAGAAAATTCAGACTTCCAAAATTATGCATCTGTGTCGCATATACACAGGTCCACCCACACAGCAATTCACATTCTCACTCTTATTCCTCCTCTCCCTCCTTTCTCTCCCCCTTTCTTTTCTCTCCTGCCTCCTCCATCCTCTAGCCCCTTTTCTTCTTCCTCTCATTCTCTCTGAAAGCACATGAATTCGGCATTGTCACTAATAATCAGAAACATTAGCAGAAAGCACTCTCTCATTTTCTAAATATGCACTCATCATGGATATGTGAAATAAAAGATAATGACCAATTGGCAAAAATATGTAAATATCTTATACTAGTCAGAATATAGTCTTGCACCATTATATCATATTGCATTGCTATTAATTTTTCATTAAGCATATGCTCCAATTAGTGACTTACTATATTGTGACAGAGGGTGGAATGGGGGTAAATAGAACTCCATAAGCCATTTGATTATCTCATTTTAAACAATGATATTGGCAATCTTCCCCCAGAATTCATCTAAATGGGAAGAGTCTAAGGGATACACTATAGACTTCAGACATGCACAGTGCAACATTTTCATACCTTGTATAAATATTATGACATTCCACCAATGCCTTTAAACAATAAACAACACGTTCTGACAATATTCTGTTCCTAATGGCCATGAGATGCATTATCTATTTGTCACATATAAGCTAACACACTATGTGATATTTTTAAAATTTTCCATCATGTTAATACTCAGACAGATGTCCTCTTTTTATTCTTGAAATTTGAAAGCAGAATCCTCTTTAGCAAAGCTATTCATTATGCATTAGAAAGAAAAAAATCCCAGAGCTGGATGTAAAGGATCATGAGCAGATTAACCCAGGGCTTTCCACTGAAGACAGCCATGTGAAAACCATTTCAGTCTCTCTGACCACAGTTGCATGGAATTGATCAATTTAACAAAAAACAATATTAAGGTCTGTATCTAGAAAAGGTACTGATGAAGAACCAGAAAGTACAAGGAATTCTGTAGGACTAGAATACTGAAGACCCACAAGGAACCCTGTAGAAGTGGGTGGTCTATCATTCACCCCAACATTCAACTACTTCCTATCTCCAGACTCTCACAGGGAGTAATTGAAAGAATATGTTCATATTCCATGGGATCCTTAAACTGTAAGCAAAGGCCAGTACCAGGAACAGCCAACACAAGTGAAATCAAAGGAGTCTTTTCCATTAGTAAGTAATCACAAGAAGCAGTAAAGATAGTTTCAGGACTTCCCCTTAAGTCCTCCCTCAGAATAGACAGCCACAGCCAGCATAAAAGCTAAATGAAGGGGTCTCGAATTGCTGCCAAACACAGTGGAGAGATGCATTCCATAGTAAACATGCATTCCGGCCACAACATGCATGAAACCAAGTGAGCAAACAGGAAAATCAGTGAACCTACAAGAAGAAGTGCAGGAAAGCAGGGACTGTCAAGACAATAGATTTTCGATACAAAATGCAAAACAATTATAGGAAAAACATTTTGGTGTTACCTCCCTTTATCTCTTGTATACTATAACTAAATATTTATTGGCATTCATCAACTAGTCATATTGCTTCTATGAAATATGAAACGTAAACATGAAGATGAAATGCTTGTATTGGATGGAAAACACCATGGGTTAAATTAAAAACACTAAGTTAAATTATTAGCAAAGTCAAATGAAAAAGAAAACTGAAGGAATTCATCTCGAGCTCCATTCAGCAGGATCAAGACAAAATGTTGTGAGTGGGAGATATGAAAAACATATCTGAGAGACCAAATTCACATAAGAAAGAAATCTGAAAAAGACAACAAAATGGAACAAGTGCAGTTACCATAGAAAAAAATGAAAAATAACTTTCCTCAGCTAAAGAAAACCTCGACATTTTAGAACTCAAGAGCTACCATAAAAATAGATTTATGAAGAAACAAAAAGTAAATCCTATTAAAATAATGGCAATAATTTTTCAAGATTTTAAAAATTCTACAAGTATCCAAAAGTTAAGTCAAAAGAACTAGATCAAATTGGAATTGCTTCAAATTTGACTTCTATATAATCAGATACCAGAAAATAATGAAAATGAAAATACTCCACTCTTTTGAGAAAAAGAGAAAATACTATGAACCAAGAATGAGCACCCAGCATGTTCCTGATCACTTGACAATGTATAGGAGCAACAGAAAGCTATTATCTCATGTGCAAATTCTTTCCAACTATTCAACATACTATCCTTTAAGAAAAAAAACAAAAAGCAGTTAAAGGCATACTTCATCTAACCAGGAAAGAATAAACAAAAAACTTAAGTACTAGAAAGTCAGGTTTAAAAGAGGAGAGGATAAACCAGGAACCTTGTTAAACACAGTGAATGCTCAATGATTTTTTTAAATATAATATTTCAGCTTAACATAATATCTCATTTAAACTTTTAAATAGATGTTTTATCCATAATAATGGCAATTTAAATCATAAATAGAAAAATTCATTATTATCAACAGAAATAGAGATATTAGGGAGAAATCCAAGAGGTATAAACAGCATGTTAAGTTACTACTTTACATAGTCAACAGTAAAGAAAGCAATCTTGGAATTCTGGACAATTTGAAGATACTATGTTTGATTGTAAAAAAAAAAAAAAAAAGTTTCTTCTCACACACTACTGAGAGGAATGAAACTGATAACACTTTAGAGTATAATTTGCCATTACAGAGGAAAAACCTAGAACTGGTGATATTCTTTGACCCAGCAATTACATTTTTAGTACGTTTAGTAAAATACAGTTTTGAATAGCAAAACTTTGGAAACGACAATAGGAAATTGTCTAAAGAAAGAATGATGTTTTTGGAAAGTAAGTACAGCACTGGAGAAATCTTCACACTTATATTAAATAGCAAAAGAGGGGTTAAATCTGCCATATGCACAAATGTACAAAAACCCAGCTTCACGGACTTCCTCAATGCTTCTGCACTTCTATGTGATTCGCAGGAAAGATATTACAAATAGAAAAATAATATTACAAATAAAAACATTTACAAAAAGCTGTGGGTTATAACAAGATTATTGTAACTATGGTTCTCTTTTAATGAAAGTAGTTTGAACTTGTAGATGTGACACTAAATTTGGAATTGGAAACTAAGAATTTGGATCACAGTCTTGACTGTGTGCATGGTTTATGACTGTAATTCCACCTCTTTGTGAGGACACGGTGGGAGGATCAGTTGAGGCCAGGAGCTCGAGACCAAGCTGAGCAACCTAACAAGACCCCATCTCTACCAAAAAAAAAAAAAAAAATTAAATTAGCTGGTTGTAGTGGCATGCATCTGTAGTCCCAGCTACTCAGGAGGCTGAGTCAGGAGGATCATCTGAACCCAGGAGTTGGAGGTTACAGTGAGCTATGATCACACCTCTGCACTCCAGTCTGGGGGAGAGAGCAAGACCCTATCTCAAAAACAAAATAAAACGAAAAACAACTCACACTTCAGCTACTTTAAACTAAGCTGTGTGCTCGTGGTCAACTAATATCCTCTCTCTAGGCTTTAGTTTCAACAACTGTAAAATGAGAACAGTAGACTGCATCTTTCTTATGTTCTTTTATCATAATGCTAACTGCATTGAAGGATGCGTCTTTTTAAACTTTCTATTGTTAAATGCACAGAACTGAAAAATTAAGCAGATGAAATCTGATGGGTGATATCAATCATTTTTAGTCTAGGTTACCTCTTCTAAATGAAGAGATAACTTCTTATTATTCAAATAGTAACATGACATTTCCCAAAGTATTCCAATATAACTAGGTTCTCAGACTAGAAATATCTATTCTAAAACACAGATTTCATGATAAGGTAATTTGGGGAAGTAGAGATTAATCACAGGTTTCATTACTGCAAGTCTCACAAAGATTTTAATATATGAATGGAGTCCTGACCCTGTAAGATGGCTAAACTGTTGACCATAGATTTCTTTTATTCTTTGGGCATCTTGCAGGATTCATATCTGCTGGCACTCAGTAGGAGTTGCTATCATACAGAGAATGTCTATATTGGATCACAGTACAGCTGTGACAGTGGGGTGAGAGAGCCTAAGTTAAATAGGAAGACAGAAAAAGAGGAGGTGACAGGAGAGACCTCTGAAAGAGAGGACAAAGAGTCATTCTACCTCATCCATGGTGTTAGAAAAGGAACCTAAAACAGTTATTGCTGAAATCTGTATTTGCAATAATGCAAAGAAACCATTTGTTATGGTAGAAATTATTTATTATAAAAGTCATCATTGTTTGTGAGCTTAAGAGAACACGTTATTTACTTGAAACTATCTATTTATAACATATCTATTTATATATGTTTCTTATGCCCATCCAAAGGAGACATGGCCAGTGTTCTTCCACCTCCCCATGAGTGCAGAGTGAGAAATGAGCAATGGCGGATAGTCTCAAGCACAGCAGACAGTTACTGACAATTGCAACTGCGAGATCAACTTCCATTATGTTGCAAATGCAAATATCTCTAAAAAATGTTGTTCTAAATCACAAACCAACATTCCTTCCACATATAATCTTTTAGTGAGTTCTGATAAGTAAAACATATACTCAAAGAAAAAAAAAATTTATTTTTAAAAATATTACCTGGAACAGCTAGATTGTTCACAGTTTCAATTTTTAATCAGCTTACAGTAATGAAAAAATGGCAGTTTTTGCTTATATTAAGGGTAAAAGAACCCAACTTACAGTGGAATTTTGTTTTCTTTGCTTGAAAATAATAATACAATAGGTATGTTTCTAAAAAGAGAATCCTAGTCAAGTAAAATAAAAAAGCAAAGCATGACACTTTGTCTCAATCTAATCTCAGGAGTTTTTCTGTGACTAATGCTCAGAAACTATGATATATTGTTTGTTTAATAATTATGGAAATTATTCGTTCTTGGGAATTTACATAGTTTTCTCTGGAGAATAAAGAGCTACCTCTCTAAAATATTAATGGGTGATAGATATTATTTTTCTTAAGATAAAAGTAACAGGAAATGTATACTCAATTAACTTTGTTCAGAGGTAATTATTTCTATTATTATTAAATACCATCAAATAGCAATCCAAACAAGCTAAATCATATGTGGTTTTCGTTTTGTTTTGTTTTTGTTTGGATTAAAAAAAATCTCATCACAGAACTGGTAAATATGCTGTTACATTTTAAAAACCCTAACTTGCCATTTCTACTTTCTGAGTAAGGAAGGTTGGTTAATTATGCCTTCAATAATCCATGCCTTTGGGGGACCCACACAGTGTATGCACTCCAGATTATTTCCACATTAATATTCTACCACAGACTCATGTATTCACCAATCATTGTGGTTTTGTAGTCTGTAAAACCACCAGATTCAGATCTCATTAACAGCCTTTGAACATGAGTTTTGAGGTACAGTGCTCACTAGGTGCCAAGTTCTATGATCTACAATTTATACTTGTTATATCACGTAATCTTTCTCCAATCCTATGGTTTTTGAGATAATAATAACCATTTTCTGAACAAAAAAGGATCCGAGATATTAACAAATTATAATAATGCATCCATTTAATAAAGCAAAATATGATTCTTAGAAACAATGTACATACTGAAGACAATAATTAACACTGAAATCTCAGTTTGAAAGTTTCTGTCAACCAGCTATCTCCCATGCCCAACTCTTCCTGGTTCCATGGACATAGGTTTCAGCCCATGTCGACACACCTGATGTGTCTTTCCTTTGCACAAATAAATACCACGTAAGTTGAAAAGGGCAATGGAGGCTTCTCAAATTTTTGACTCAGTTTCTCACACACATTGTAGTTTCAAACAAATTGCCAATTTGACTCATTTCAACCAATTTAACATTTGCAAAGCAAGAGACTAATTAATATGTAAACTTGTATTTTACTAGTAGGGAGAAAATATCAGGTTTATTTTCTTTAAATTTTTAGCAATGGGATTTTTCTTAAGAGGAAAAAGTTATCTTGACAAGTATGACTCAGCTAATTTCTACTCAAGCATTAAAGACAATATAAAAGGTATTTCAGCATAAATACCAATAATACTCTCTGTAATTGTTATTTATATGGCTGCTGTAAGTCTCTTTTCTGGGAATTCCATCGAAAACTTTCCAGCAAAATAGAGGAAAAAATATGGTCATTAACATACATCTGAAATGGGTATGTCTTCAAGATGCTTATTGCTGTTAATAAATTTATCTTAATTCTCCTGACTGCACCAGTATCTTACGGTTAGATGGCAAAAGCAGTGAAAATAAGATTAAAACAATAAAACTAATGTGAATATGTTGCAGCCTCAAACTTCAAAAAAGTTACAGTTTCTACAAGAGGATAAGTAATCTAAAGAACGATGAAAGCAGTTTTCTCACATAAAACAATACAGATGACTTCATAAATGAACCATAAAAATATTCCCTTGGAGAAAATAGACTTAAATATCTTTTAGATTCATCCTCAAATTCTCCACATTTAATATGAGAGTAAACAGCCTCAGGATACATCTCCCATGTTCATCACTGCTTAATAGCATATGCATGACTAACAGTAATAAATTTGTAGAATATTCAAGTCACAAAGAAGCTGGGAAATAATCCACAGCTACTCCACTGTTTTACAGATGAGAACACTGAGATCTAAAGAGTAAAGATACGGACAATCGCTTCTTGGACTACAAACTCTGCCGCAAACACCTTTTCAAGGACCGTCCAAACATTCCCCTCTGTATATCTGGCCTCTTCAAACTTTCTCCAGCATCAGTCTCATAAGTTTGACAAATGATCTATAATATTCTTACTGAAAAAAATTTGCCCCTTGAAAAATTAGCCTTATCCTAATTTATACTTCCTTTCTCCACTCCTCTTCATAGTCAACCTTCTGGAGAGATTCTTTTTCCATTTTTTCATTTCCTGTCCATTTTTTCACCCACTACAGTCCAGCTTCTGCAGACATATCTCCAGAGTTGCATTTTTCTCAAGGCCATCAATAACATGTTGGTCACCAAAAGAAAAAATCCTCACTTCTCATCTTTCTACTCAACCTCACAGCAGTATTGACACGACTGATGCTTCCCACTGAGCAGTTTTGCCTCTGCGCTCCTATGACCTCAAATCCAAAAATGACAGTAAGTCATCTAAAGAACCGATGAAACCAGTTTTCTCACATAAAACAACACCGATGACTTCATAAATGAACCATACAAATATTCCCTTGGAGAAAACAGATAAATATTTTTTAGATTCATCTTCAAATTCTCCACATTTAATATAGTAAGTAAACCTCAAATCTCTCCTTGATTCTGTCTCTGCATCACGGTCACTTTTGGGTTTCTTTGCTATTTCTTCTTTCTCTGTTCAGTTTCTTAATGTCAGTGTACTTTAAGATATGGGACTGGGTCCTCTTTTCTTCACCATCTATATCTTTTCCTAGGTGATCTCACACTAGATGTCTATACACTAACCATCTATAGACTGATAACCCTTTTGCTTTAATCTCCAACTGTATAATTAGCGAGTTCACTTAGTTTTCTAACGTGAACCTCCAATAGAATCCTTAATTTTCCACCATCCAAAAAAACTCTCTGTACTCGAAGTCTCCCGGTGTAGTCAATGACAATATCCTATTCCTATAGCCAGAAATAAGAGTTAACTTGGATTAGTCCATTTTCTCTCACCCCATCTAATATATTCAGATGTCCTATTTGATTAATTCTACCTCCACAATACGTAGAGAGTGTAATTTCATTTCTGCTCCAACCATACTAGTCCATTCCAATATAATGCCTCACTTGCATTACTTCAACAGTCTCCTAACTGACCTCCTACCCTTAACTCTGTTCTTCTACCCAGCCTTTCTTTATGCAAAAACAAAGGTTTGACTTTTTCTTAAAAAAAAAAAAAAGTACATCCGGACTTGCAAATCCATCATTGATTCACCATTGTACTTAAATAGAACCTGCATTCCTTAATGTGGGCTGTGAAGACCACAAGTTCTCTGTTCCTTATCAGCCTTCTAACAATAAAAACAAGCACTTATGTCTACTTACTGTTATATCCCATATTACACATACTTATTTGAGAAGAGACAGGACTCTACCATGAACACTATACACAAAACACTAACTCAGGGCCCATTATAACACTGCAACTCATGGCATATCAAATATTCTCTAGGCACCCTGACTCTCAGGACAAGCTGAGCTCTATATATTGGATTGATATCCCATTTCTCTCACTGCATTTAATTAAGAGGGACTGGACAAAGCTTCCTGATTCATTTGATAGGGGAAATAGGTAGGCATTAGCAATAATAATAATAACAGTAACCATGAAAACAACAGAAACCACCAAGAATAGCTGTCTGTTCCTCTAATCCGGGAAAATATATCAAAGTAGGGCATACTTAATGAGTAAATCTTGGTTTTCTCACATTTCTTACTTACAGAGGGAGGGCAGTGAGAGGCCTTAACATAGCTTTCAGAGCCTTATTTGACCTGAGTTCAGATCTTATCTCTACAACTTTACTTGCTCCATGGTAGCAGAGCTGGGCTAACTCATACGACCTCTAGACAATTTACTTAAGAAAGCAGGATGGCAATACTTATTTCAGAGCATTTCCGTAAATTAAATATCAAAACACTATCACCCTTGAGTATGGTCAACATATTAAAACGCATTTTGTTTTTTTCTTTGCTTTCCTAGTTTATTAAATCTGCCATTTTAACCCAAATATTATCTTAGAAATTACTTACTATATGAGATTATTCTCCAACAATAACCAAAAAGTGAATCTTGTATCTTGATTCTTAGACACTTTTGCTTAGTACTGCTGGTCATGGCAATCTAAGATGATAGAAAATATGAATATGCATAGCACCAATCTCTGGACAAAATATATCAAAAACATTTCAGTGAGCTTCCTTTAATAAAACAAACATTTTTCACTGACTTTCCCCATCCATGAAAGGCAGCTAAATTTCTTTGGATATCAAAGCTCTAAGATGAATTTAGCAAGTGACTTCAAAGAGCTCATTATTAGTAGCTTCTGAACATTTCCTAGTCACATTTTTTGCTCTCTCCATTGTTATTCATATGTCATTTTACCAGTGTCATTTATATTGATCAACAATACTCTTATCCAATTCCAGAGAACATTTAATCAAATTTTAACTACATCACATACCCTCCAAAAGCCATTTTACCATTTCCCATTAACTAGCATTTTTACACACTCTTGAATGTCATTTCTCACATCAAAGTTGATTTGCCTATTTATACTGGACTGTATCAATACAGCAGTCATTGTTTCTAAAAGTTACAAAATGGGATATGGTATAAAAAAAAGGTTTTATTTCTATCAGATAATTTGTTCTTAAAAATAGGCCAGCAATGGTGGCTCATGCCTGTCATCCCAGAACTTTGGGAGGCTGAGGCAGGCAGATCACCTGAGGTCAGTTCAAGACCAGCCTGGCCAACAAAGCGAAACCATGTCTCTACTGAAAATACAAAAATTATCCGGGTGTGGTGGCATGCGCCTGTAGTCCCAGCTACTTGGGAGGCTGAGGCAGAATTGCTTGAACCTGGGAGGCAGAGCGTGCTGTGAGCCGAGATCGTGTCACTGCACTCCAGCCTAAGCAACAAGAGCTAGAAGAGCAAGACTCCCTCTCAAAAAAAAAAAAAAAAAAATACACACACACACACACTATGGCATCTATACAGGGTAACATAGTTTGCAAAGTTATAAGTGCTATTTTTGTAAACACACAATGATGCTGTAACTATGCAATAGTAGAAATTTTATATTAAAAGTTGTGGAATCCCAGCATTTTGGGAGGCCAAGGTAGGAGGATCACTTAAGTTCAGGAGTTCAAGCTCAGCCTGGGAAATGTAATGAGTATTTGTCTCTACAAATTAAAAAATAAAATAACATTAGCTGGGAATGGTGGTGCACACCTGTAGTCGGAAGGCTGTGGCAGGAGGATCACTTGAGCCCAGCAGATCAAGACTGCAATGATCATGCCACTGGGCTCTCCTCTGGGTGACAGAGCAAGACAGACTTAAAAAAATTAAAACAAAATTAAAAAGCCAAATGAATAAGACATTCTGCCAATGAATTTATATTTTTCCTTACTTACAAATAATTAAAAGACATGCTAAGTACAATAACCTTTATTTCCAAGTATTTTAATTTTGAAAGTTTTAAGGTTTTATTTGCAAATTATCATTACATAAACAGAGGCGTCATTTTCATTGGATTTTTCATATTTGATTAAAATGATTTTGAGTATCTTACATTTCATGATTTGTACTAAATTTTTCATTTTAAACTTTTGCCTAAAATTGACACTGTTGCTCGTTTGTCAGTATTTTTCTCAATGTTTTCACTATTTACATTTTGAAATCCTTCACTTGAACTAAAACATACCTCTACAATTTTTTTTTTTTTTTTTTTTTTTAAAGGAGTCTCGCTCTGTCGCCCAGGCTGGAGTGCAGTGGCCGGATCTCAGCTCACTGCAAGCTCCGCCTCCCATGTTTGCGCCATTCTCCTGCCTCAGTCTCCCGAGTAACTGGGACAACAGGCGCCCGCCACCTCGCCCAGCTAGTTTTTTGTATTTTTTTAGTAGAGACGGGGTTTCACCGTGTTAGCCAGGATTACATTTTTAAATTCATAATTTTTTCTTTTTAATAATATATCAGTTAATTTTAAGGGCAATTAGTATTAAATCTACTAAAATGCTATAGTTGCAAATTTGATAATGTTCTTTCTGAAAAACAGTCTAATTTTGCAGCCTGAAACTTGACTGAAAATCTCAATACTTTTATTCATGATACAAAAATAATTCCTGGCTTCATCTCACAATTAACTAATAATTATGTTAATATAAAATAAAGTGTGCCCTTTCTTTACAGTGATGATCAAAGTGATTCTCCCAGGCCAAAAATCAAATAAGACGTTAATTTTAAAAAAGACAAAACAACCCATTCTACCCAGTGGGCACCTTCAGTGTACTCCTTCTACTAATTGGCTCGCTGGCACTGTGAGTTACCACTTGTTGCAGTAATTTTTGCAAAGTGTGAAATGACTTATACAGATTTATGCAAATATTCCTATGCTATGCTGTGGTATATATTATGCTCTTCTGTTCCATTCTACTCTATTTTCCTTTATCAAATGCTGATTGTGATCCAAAAATTGATTTGATGACCCACTCATGTGGGTGATTCATGCTATATGACACAATGGAGGATAAAGAGAAGCATCAAAAATTCACACACTTAAAACTTGGGCATATCCTATTGAAATATCTATGTTACTCACAACACAATCTCTGTCATTACTTCATCTTCCTCTGCCTGCTTCCTACTCACTTCTTAATTATATCCCCAAAGGTGATTTCTCATCTCTCTCCCTGCATTAATAATCACTCATGGAATTAGGAGTCCTGACAATAAGGATAGACATGTTTAAGAATTGCTGGGATGTGTTAGAGATATCACTGATAGCGATTATAGACTTAAGTGATTGCAGATTTGAAACTGGTGAGAATTACAGGCTGAGTTTGGAGTTGAAAAATAAGAAAAACAACATCCAGTGAACATCTCTGAAGATGAGCTTGGGCCATCTTGGCTGTCATGGCTTGACCTAGGTCACTTTCAGAACAGCCTATCCAGCAGCAGTGGAAAACCTACCAGCTGAGATAGTAAAAAATATTGGATAAGAAAACAAGCTGTGGAAACAGACTTTCTGAGTTCAAATCCCTTCCTAGTTGTATTAATGCTGTGCTCAGTCTTCACAACAACTTTAAAAGTGGTTAGTAACAACAGCTGTCTCAAAGGACTGTTTAGTGAATTAACATGAAAGCCCTTAGAACAGTTCCAGCTCATGGTAAGCACACAATGGATGTTAACTATTACTGAATTTATCTTCCTGTTCTCTAGTCCCTTCCCTGATATGCCTACATACATGTGTAAATCTTTGCATACTGTGTTTCCTTTATATTTTCTAGGCATTCCAACATATCTCCTCTAAAGCCTTTGCTGTTTATGAAAAACATATTTTGAAAATACCCCTTTGTATTTTTTCACTGTTTCTTTTCTCCTATTAGCAGCACATATTTTATAGTGTTATCATCTCCAGAAGGAATTTGCAGTTAATATATTTTATTAATTATCCTTTTGAGTCTTTCTGTTTATGTACAATAATATAACAGACAGGATGCTAAGTCCTGGAATGCATCTATGTCTATATCTATCTGTCTCGATAGATACAAAAGGGTTTTTCAAGAAAATATATTCAAGATGCTTTTGAAACATAGAAGACAATGGAAACATTTATGTCTCTGGAAACAGTCAAAGAAAGAAAAGAAGATATTTAAATTGCTTCTTGAAGCGTGAATAGGAGTTTGGCAAAGAGGAAGGAAGCTCATGAGGTATCACAGGATTTTAAGAAGAAAATAGTTCATATTTGACTTTTATGGGACAATTTTGGAAACAGTCTGGAGAACAGTTTGGAAGGAGTGAGGTTGAGAACAGAGATACCATTTGGAAACTGACCATAGTATTTCAAGTGGAATGTCAAGTTTCTAAATTAAGGGCGTGATGCAAAGAGGGAAGAAAGGATTACAATTAATTAAGATGGATAAATTAATAACAGTGGTAATAGTATATGGGAGCAGATTGTAAAGAAGAATGTAGATAAATGCTTTTAAGTGTACTGGTGATTA